>NW_010228124.1:0-17521 GCF_000690775.1 Eurypyga helias
GGGTGCTGGTCTAGGGAGGGGGAGGAGGGAAAACGTCAGGAACAAGAAAAGACAGAAAAGAGTGCTTATGGTTAAAGCAGTTGCCAGTAACCTTTATACAAAACCTTGGGTACACACCAGTGTACTGGAATTGGGTGTGCTAGTAAATTGTTCTTCACTCTGGGATGCTTCAGGAGAACCTATACCAACATTCTTTCCTTTCCTCTCCCCTGCTTCTAGTCTTGGAAATTCACTGAAACAACCCCAGCAACATCTGTAACTTTCATGTCTCCTTCAGGCTTCTCTGAACAAAACTCAAAGAATATGATGCTCATTTTCCCTGCAATGCAACTGTTTTCTTTTTGGTACATCAACTGTCTTCAAAATGTTGACAAAGTGTCACAAACAAGTCTTCGGTCCCTGGCTGAAGACAGTTCTAGTTTATATATCTTCTCTCAAAATGTCCAAAATATATCACACAACAATTTTTAAATCTAACTTGCACCAGGATTCTCCCATTCTTACTAATTAACGCATAACACTGGCAGGGGAAAAGGTTAAGACTGCATGGAGAGCATTACCATTGTTTTAGACATGGTTATCTGTCCTACATCTTTATTTAGTAGCTGTATGTTCTCCCACCATTTAGATTTCTTTGGGTGAGACTGCACTTGGCTAAATCCAGCATGCAAGAACTCATTTTAGGTAGAACTCAGCAATTAAAATCTGAACAACTAAAGGTAAGTGTGGAAGGGAGACTATCTTTTTGGCATCAATTACGTATCCATCCTAAAAAAGTAGGTTGGGCATTCAATTGTAAGTCTTCTGTTTAGCACAAGCAAGCAGGAACAAGTAGGGAAAGTAGGTATTTTTGCCCTTTGAGAATGAAGAGTCTGAGTTTATAAAACTTCATCATTCCTAGCAAAGACACCCATGCAAAACTGGTGAGGGTTTTCAAGGCCACGTAAAGTGTGTCTTCTTCTGTCCAAATTGTTTCCTTTCTCTTTTGTAAAATGCCAACCAAGGTACCTTACCAGACCCTTGACAAAAGCAATGAATCAATCTAAAGCATATTTTGACTTGCGGTCTACCGAAGTCTGAGGGCTTTCTTTTGCCAGACCTTCAGGGGATATTGCAAAGCCAATACATACTCTTCCTGATGGAGTGGTTTTGTTCCAGGCAAAAGAATATCTTTTAGCCCTGTGAAAGTAGTGTTTTGGTATTCTCAACCATATGATACTTACTTTACTACACTATTAATGTTTTTTGGTTTTCCTTAGTGATACTGTGATGGATGCGTTGCATCATATCTATTCTTTCAGCCTATGCATCACAGCTACTTTTCAATGCTCTTGGAGCCAAAATAGTTCTCTCTCTCTGAGTCTCTGCTTTTACTGTGGCTTCTCTATTACACCTCTTTTCATTGGTTCAACTTTAGAATACTACAGTGGACTTTTTTTTTTTAATTACTTTGCATTTACCATTACTCATAGAGAAACATAACCAGAGGAAAGGTTAAAGTTAAAGTAGAACTACAAACACAAACTGGAAAGTAGAAGGAATTGTTATGCAGTAAGAAACAGAATAAGAACATATGGTTAGCTAAAGGAAAAATGAACAGAGACCTAGTACTTCTAAACACTTCGGGGGGAGGAAGAAAGTGGCATAATTAGGGAAGAAACATGAAATAAATTTATTCTCTAATTTGCATCCCATTTTATCTTGACTGTTGTGCTGACTGATAAAGTCCATTAGGCAGCAACTCAGCAAATGACATTATGGTCAGCACAAGCTAATCAATTAGCATATATTTAATTCTAATTAAATTTTCTATGGGAAAACCCCTCAGTTTCTCTTTAATATGCACACACTTTTCTACAAATACAAAATCCTATAGTTGAAGAAAACAGGTAAAGATTTTAGCCAGAGTTAGCACATTGAGCCTTATAATTGGGACAATCAAAACATGGCAGTTTGCTTTTCCAGGGAATTATGAAAGTCGCACTTCGTTCACTGTGCGGCACACTTGAAATTGGTGAGTTTGCCATGACAATACAAAAGCTTTAGAGGTTCCAGTCTCTACCTCTGCTGCTGACAACTCATCCAAGAGCATAGCAATGTGGATTATTTAATTTAACAAAACAGGAATGAAAGAAACAGTAGAGAACATTGTCAGTAGGAAATTAGAAACAGGGAGGAATTTCACAACTCAAAAATATCTTTTGTAAAGGCTGTAGGTAACTGTTAAGAAATCCCATGTTATTAGCTATTCAAAAGGTTCAAGACGACAGTGATTAACTAAACTTGGTACACAAAGTAATTGAAATAAATTACAGAAACTTAGTTGTTTTAATTTCTGTTCATCCACAGAGGAATCTCAAAGTGCTGACTTGTAGCTGAGTAGATCACATCTGTTGTCTGTTGGTTTAGCTACTTTAATTAAAACTTTGTACCAAAGTGCAGATGAAAAGCAAGACGCAATCATGAAAATAGCAGATGCTTCTAAAATAGCAGCAGTTCTGATCAGACTTCTCTTCCAGCACTTGATTAAGGAAATACAACTGGTTAGCTGGGACTGCATCTCTATACAAGGTACTGCACAACCAATGAAACCAGAGGACAGACTGGAAGATATGAAGAAGCACTTCTAATAGAAGCATTTATGACAGCTGTTATAACCATGTTCAAAAGCTGTCAAAGTGTGCCAATTCTTTTCTATATGTTCTTATTATCTGGCAAATTAGATAGTAATTTAAAATTTTGCAATCTAGATTCTAACACAGTAGCTTTTGATTTTATCAAGAGAAAACAGAGAAAGGAAATTCAAGACAGTTATTTGTTTATAATTTTATGACTGGAGAATTTTCAGGCTGAAATGATCCCAAAAGGCACAAGATGGAAAAGAACTATGACAATAATTAAATGGATAAGTAGCAAGTGTCACTGCTGTCTCTCCTTTACACCAGTTTTGATGTCTCTCCCTTATACCAGTTTAGTTTTACTTAAAGGTAGGTGAGACACAGTACCCTTTGATGATGTAAAAGAGAGAAAAAAATGGGATTAAGAAAAGTTTACATCCAATAGCAGTTTTATGAAGCTTTCAGCTCAAAAGTTTATGGAAAACAGTAGTACCTCTCATTAGTGAGGACTCTGTTAAGGTTCATCACAGTGTGAGTACTCATTTGATAGAAAAATAATTTTCAGCCTTGCAATACAGAATTGAAAGTATTAAAAGTATCATCTTTTGCCCTAAGGAGAATGTAATTTGAAGAAAATTAGGCAAACATTCAGAGTGTGGAAGGAAAATGATGTAGTATAGACACTAGAAGAAAATGTTAGCTGTCTCCAAATTCCAGTTTTGAGTGTTATTTGGTGCTTTAAACTGATTCTGTATGCAAACTGAGTAAACTGCTAGATTACATGTAGAGTGAAATGCTAGAACAGCCTGCAAAGAAACTTGGAGAAAGGTCCAACTCCAGATACATCATGCTGGTTTTCTGATGATCACCCCTACAACCCCTCAACTCAGGTCTTACTAGAAAACTACACATTCTCTACTAAACATTATTATTCACTGCTTTAATTCATCACAATTTCCAATGTAGTTTCTTTTTTTTTCTTTCCTAAAACAAACCCTTCCAGGGACAGAGGAGCTGCCGTTTCAAGAGATGAACAGACAAAGCCTAATGACTCTAACAGTCTAACAGAGTAACAGCTGAAAATTGTTTCTAGAAGGAAGTTTTTAATGGTACCAATGCATTCTAGCATTTATTTCCTGAAACAAAGCAACTGAAGAAGATGCCATAAGTAGATGCCTGTAGATACATAACAATTTGATTAAAACTTTCCTCCCTATCCATGTATAATGTCTTCCTCTCTCACCCTAGTACATTTGCTCTTATGTTGTCATTCAGGGACTATTGTTACTAAGCAATATCTGGGTCTCAGCATGTGTCGTGTAATATGGATATAGATCCCTGCTGGGAAATCAATGATATGCAATGTTCTGCCCCAGAGAGAGATAGAAGTTGGCTATTAAGTAACATTAATTATAAAGTATGTCCAGTGAAAAGAACGTAGACGAAAGTGTGAGAGCCTTTGTCTAAGTTTCAAACTTCATAAATAAACGTCAAATAAAAACTCATCAATTTGCTTACCTAACAAAGACATTGGCAAGTATAGCTTCTATGTATGTTCAATAGTTCACTTAGGTATTGAAGTCAGTTTTCTCAAGTCTTGGTAATTCAAAATTTGTCAGAAAAAACAAAGCATATATGTTGTAAAAAATCTTCCATCTCATAAAAACTTTTTATGTTTTTCTCAATCCCTTAGCCAATAATGTTGAGTATGTTAGCTCATTGTATTGTCCTGCAATCAGTTGTAGTCCGTTTTTGTTTAAGAGCACACAAATTATCTAAATGCCACTCTGATATTGCTGCATTGACTTTCTCAGATGAGCCCTAACTTTTTTGTTTTTTAAATTATTATTATTATTGTTATTATTATTATTATTATTATTACGTTCTACATCAACATGTCCCCATTAGGATGATGTTATATGATCTGTCAAGACAGGTTCAGTTTACACATTGTAACAGATCAATTATTTTGGGCATTGCATAATTGCTTTCATTACCTTTCTGGATCTTACATAGGGAAGAAAGATGACTGGTCTAATATCCTATGAAAGACTCAAATAATGTTTTAAACCAGCAGGTAGGTTCATGAAATAACTATAAGCAAGACTGAAAAGATTAGGTGCAAGGCAACAGTCAGAAACCTGGAGCAACTGCTAAGCTTGTAACACCAAACAAAGTCTTGTATTTAGGAGGGCCACATAAGGTAGTGAAATTCTGTCAAATTTAAAGACTGCTATTATTTTCTATTCTGGAAAAAGAAGAAGGGAAGTCATTAGTAATTAAGGCTGTTGGTACAATAATCTGATTTTTTTTAATAAGGGGGAAATGAGAGCCGAAGCAGAGTACAGAGCAATAAGAAAACCAGATAGGTCTGGAAAACAAATAGTTTTCTAGAATGCAGGATTTGAGATAGGAGTGCTAACCCTAGAGCAAGTTTGAGCCTCCTGTATTCTTCCACCTCAGAACTGACAAGACAGAGGCTGGTAACTCAAAAATTGCCTTTTGGTGGCATCAAAATAAGAAGCTAGTTTTGTTATGATGCACTGAAAGGGTGGTGGGCTGGGACAATTTTAACTGGTTCTATGAAGAGACAAAAGTGAGGAACCGGAAAACTACTAGTTATTCTGCATATTTAAATGTGAAAAATACAAATAACAGATGGGAAGTATAGAGGGACAAACTGCACAATTTTGTTCCCTCTGAGCTCTCTCTGCACCAGGACATGAAACAAACACCTCATAGGGTATCATTTGATCTTTTGGGTATCCTATTTAAGATTCTCTCAATCAATTCTTATTCATCTCTAAAGCATCAGCTGCAACCGACCCAAAAGTTTCATCAAAAACCTTGGAAACAGGTTTGTCTCTTAGATCCACATTGAAAATCAGAACACTTACATGAACCCAGACCCAGGTCTCAAAAAAGAAACCAGTACTTTATGAAGTCTTTTGCTGCCCAGGCTTGGCTAAAGATAATGCTGCTTGTCTCTGTTAACTATGTTCGCAAATTGTATTGAAGATTTATCAAAAGAGATGTTCTTTAAAAAAATGGGTCTTTGCCAGGTTTCATGAGACCAAAAATTAGAGAATGATATTGTGAAGTGCTTTAAAATCCAATGTAGATTGATTTAAATCTACAGAATTGTTACTGTTAGTATTAATTCAACATAGGTAAGGTAAAAAAATTTCAGAAAACAGTTTGGTAAATATAATCATTTAATGAAATCATGTAAGATTTAATGAAAATAAGAACTTCCCCAGAACTTGGACATTTTCTTCCTTATTTGAAGCTGGATTTTGGTCCAAATCATATCAAAGTTAAAATTAAGAGAGAGTAAATAAAGAAACAGACAAACCATATTTTCCCAGATCCTGCAGTGCTGAAGGAAAAAGGTAAGAGGAGAGTGCAGTGTTCCATATAAGATTCTATGTAAACTAACCAAACTCAAATTACTCTGAATACAGTGCACTAGGTGGGAGAAGCCTAATATTTTGTAGAAAAGCAAGTTTGCTATTAGCTGTTTTCAGGCCTACATTTGAAATTTTTCTGAATGGAACTATGTTTTCCTTTAAGGAAAGCTTAAAGGTTTTTTTCACTGGGGGCTTCCTGATGTACACTCATAGCACATGCTTTCTGCATTTCCAGGCCGTACATGTATGTGTGCAGACATGTATGTAAACACAGGTAAAAGATAAGATATATTGCCTGTGTCACAAGGAAAATAAGTGTATAGCATATAATTAAAAAAGCTCTTTTTGGACATGCAATTACAGCTGTCTCTGAAGCCATTGCTAAAGGGACACAATATAAATTGTAAATCTCCAATAACAGGACAGCAGTCTAAGAGTTCAGGGCCAGTCTTAATGCTGAAATTTATTGCTCTCATTACTCAAACTCAAACTCAAACGAGGTTTGACTACTCAAACTTTAATAGTACTCAACTCTTTCTCTTATTCTGTTTCAAATTCTTCATGTCTACTGTTACTGACAGTTGCCAAGGAACAGTAATCCTTGCCAGTGAATTATCTATATTTTTCCACCATAACTTGCAGTTCCCCTACAAACATCCTCCATGTTACTGTTTCTTACCACTCTCTAGTACTTTCAGCATTTACATCTATCACAATTCCAGATACTTGACATCTGTATATTTCTGTTGAAACTACTTAGTATTGATATTGCAAGTATGCCAAGAACCTCATCATACTGGAGAACCAGTTGTTCTAGCCATTGCAGGTACTCTGACAGATTCGGGGATATTGACCCTAACAACCTGCAATTTAAAATGACAAGAGAAAGATAAGCAGGAAAGGAATGCACTTCACAGAGGAAGTTACAAAGCATTGCATTTCCCTCTGTATTTAGGGTGCATCAGTCAGCCTCCTCCTAGTCACTGTTTCAAAATTTGGTTTGAAAGACAGAATCAAAAGATGCAGTGACTGCAAACTGAAGAGCCTGGAAGACCATCTCAAAAAAGAGAGAAACTCAGTCATGGATTAGTACTATACAGTAATAAATAACTGGGAAGAAAAGTAGGAAGAGACCATGTTGTTTAAATCTCTAATACTAGTATGCTTTAATTACATTACCCACCACCTTCACACTTTTGCTCCACTCCTCCCCTGACCACCAGCCTTCTCCACTAAGCGTAATGTGTAAAGTCCTGATCTTTATAATCTTTCTTCCTAACACATCTGCTCCAGGCCCTCAGCCATTTCAGTTATCTATGTATTATTTCCTTTCCTAATGCTCTGGACTGTATTTAGGTTTACACTCTTTAAGGTAAGTATATGCTCTTACAATCAGAGGGTGGGATCTTCAGGTTCATCTAATTTTATTTTCACCACTTTCATAATTGATTACAAAAGTGAGAGCAGCTTCCCTCAAACAGCTAAAAGAAGAGGCTGAAGCTGGATTCAGAGAACTAGAACTTGTTCTGGGCAATTAGTAAGCAGTAAAACACAGAAGTATGTGCAATTCTGACACAAACGGCTGAGATCTCCCAGCCCTTCCCAAGAAACAGGCCTGAACAATCCACTGTTCCTCTCACAGATGGACTGAATTCCAAAACCATAATCTGTAAAACAAGTAATCTGTATTGCTAGGAAGATACAGCCTCTCATGTCGACAATTATCATTGGAGACAGGAAGAACTGGAACAGAGGATGCCAGTGACACCAATGTGCAAGAACTCCAAAAGAAGTAAAGACTCAGCTACACGTCAAGGGTTTGCTAGTGTAGCTGAGCTGTAAAATTCTCTCAGACCCACTAAAACCATCAAAAGAAATTTTCTGTCAATGTAATTTAAAATAAATAAACGTTGTTTGTCCGCAGATTATTTTTTAGATCTGTGTAATTGTGGATGACATCTGAGTTACAGGTTAGGCTTGTTAAATCCATTAGCATATATGTGGGGCTACTTTCATGTTCCAAAATGGTTCAGTTATAAGTCACAAACTTCTAAGTAGTGCACAAGTCTGAGATAAGGAGGTAAGACTTGCTTCAAAAAGGCTGAAACTCAGTTAAGAAGGTAGGCAGGAGCTGAACCAGGTGATGAGTCATGAAAAAAGAAAGAATGATGACAAAAGCGTGTGCATTAATGTCAGAAATATCAGACACAGAAGGAAGAAAAGCATGGATAACAGATTTTGAGATCTAATCAGAATAGGATGGCTGGAAACGTTATTGGGAACATTTATGAAAGACTGGAGAGGGTGGAAGACGGAAAGGAAGAATCCCAGAATGAGTGGGAGGAACGAAACACATTTGCAATTTCTTTGTGAGGAATACACTAGTATCTTCCTGCTATAGAACCTTTTCTCTTTCTCCAAAAGATAACACCACAGTTAAAAGGGGATTTTCAAATGTATACATATGAATAAAGTAAATTAATAAAAAAAATTAATCAATAGTAATTGCCTATTAAAGGGATTTGTAGTCAAACCCTGCCATTCTTTCTAAGGCAGGACTCTTGCCACCGACAAAAGTTACTAACCCTTGTAGAAGGAATGTTATAGAACATGCAGAAAGGGTTAACGTTGCTCCAGGCATTACTTACTCTCTCTTCAGGCATTTCCTGTGCATCAGCTGCTGCTTTGCTTGAGGAAACTTGGTGCTTAAAATGTCTATTCTGCCAGGCAACCGCAGTAACTGACATTAAAGGAAAAGCAGCATCACTGAATGGGCTTCAATTTGCCCTTTAGCAATGTCCCACCTTTGCCTTTTCTATCTCATTCCCTTTGCAAAGTCTGTATTACAGATGGAGAGGTGGAAGAAGATAAAGGATACATAATGTAATTTCTTCCCGTTAATAAAGAATGGTTAGTCCAAGCAATCTCCCTCTAAGTATCCTTCTATCAGCTAACAAATGGACCTAACCATTGGCAATGAGAGAAAAATCAATTTATTTGGAAGTAATGTAAATTTATTATGAAGAATGTTTCTGGAACACTGCAAGCTTCTCCCATTTCTGTTGACGAATTGGTTACTTAGAATTATTGACCTAGAGCAAGGATTGCTGTCTGACTGAACTGCACTGTGACAGAAAAGGGCCTGGAACTGAGCTTATTTGCAATTCCTTCACACTCTCTGTGGAGAACTACATCACTCCACTCTTCATTGTGGAGTATTTACCCTATTGCTGAATAGCTATTCTAGCTGGCGAGCAGAGAAGCGTACTGGATTTGTCTGGGATGGACGGGATGACATCCCCTCTCCCTGACCATTTGCTTACAGGAGTGGTTGACAAAAAGCCCCTGGCTCTTCTCTGTGAGTCATAATCTAAGCAGAAATGAGCATAGGAATAAAGGAAATCTTTAACTTCCTCATCACTCCCCCACATCATAAGCAAAGGTTATGACAATCTCGCCTTAAGTACTGTGGATGAAAACATCTCAGTGAGTCAGCTGTTTGCAAATAACTCTCCGCCTTCCTTTGCGCTCCATCTCTATGGTTGCTCCCTGTCTGCTTTGCATTCGCATAAGTTCCCCCCTCCCCCACGCAAGTTCTGCACGCAGCTAAGCTCTCAGCAGCTCTGCTGCAATCTCTCTGAGCATTCCCTTTGGAGGTCCAGCATCTTTTGATCCCATCAGTAGTCACAACTTCGCTTTTAAAGTTTTGATCATCGAACGAGACAGCCATTTTGTCACCTTCTAGTGACCTGTAGTTTATCCAGAAGTTGTCGTTTGTTGAAAACTACACGTTCTCTATGTAATACGTTTATGAAATCAGAACAGCCTCACACTGCTAGGCTTTTGCAGATATTTTTAAGTTAAAAGGCCGACCAAATACTGTTGAGGCATGCAGCAGCCTTTGTTCTTTACAACAACACAAATGCTCTAATTTCGTTTTCTGCCCCCTGTTCCTTTTTTTGTTGTTGTTGTTGAAGCTGTTGAAATTCCACAGCTTAAGCAGGCCCAGTTGCTAAACATATCCTCTTGGTTGGTTCATTTTCTTGCAATATAGCTACTTTCTGATTTCACAAGAGTTGACTCACTTCTGACACAATGTTCCAAGATGAACACCCACACAGTGCAACATTCAGACTTCATTCTTTTCTCCACATATACTAGCACTCTCATCACCTGAAAGCAGAATCTTACTTCCGTTAGCTGACCAAATGCCTCCAGTATGCTCCCACAGAAACCTAGTAATTAGAATACTGTACTGAAAAGTTATTTACTATTGATGGTGTATTAATCATCCATAAAGCTGTGCTAATTTAACTGAAGACAGGCTGAAAGCTTGATTTAAAAATACCAATTAATAATGTATTTTATTACGCTTTTTGATAAAGAACAAATTATGGTGAAATTTCTACAGGTGTCTGTAGAAATACACTGGCTATTTATCCAGTTATTAAAAAAAAAATATGAAGCCCTTCTAAAACACAAATTATAAAGTTCACCGTTTCATTGTAAAACATTCCAAAGAGTCTTTTTCCATAGCTCATCAGTGCTAACTAAAACCCCTGTTCTACACTACAAGTAACTCTGTAAGGGTGGAGTAGAGAGCCAAATTAGAAGGAGGGGAGGAGAAAGGACGGGAGGAGAGGGGAGGAGAGGGGAGGAGAGGGAAGGGGAGAAAAGGGAGGGGAAGGAGGGAAAGAACATTTAGCTGTATTTTCAGAAGTACCATATGGGAAGTCATGAAAGCTAAAGCAATAAAACACCTAGAATATTCTCAGCAATTCAAGACTCCAGAAAATTAGACATTTCAATAAAGGGGAACTTATGAGGAAACCATTTAAAGAAACAAAAAGCTACCAAAGCAAACTGACTCAGAGGGGCTAGACAAACAGAACACAGAGATTGAAAGCACATAAACACAGACATCCTCACTGAATGCTGTGAGCAAGAGTGAAAGAAAGAGCTGACTACTCCATAAACCCTTATTACAGAGCACAGCTAAATGCAACTCCTTAGGCTACAAACAAAACAATGAACAACAATACTCTGCAAACCAGCCAAGGAGAAGGTGAAGGACTGAAAGGATTATACATACTATGCTGTCTGAGGACATGAAGTACAAGCAGTGCAATAAAAATCTATTAGAGTAAGCTTAAAAATAAATATTGACAACGTATTTTCAACTACAAGATCCCTTGCGAATTATTTTTTTTAAAACAGATGTACGGTCAGAAAACAATTTCGGATGTTAACAGTGTATTTTATACCTGCAGTTATTATTCTACTCTGTTAAACTAAGTTACAGATGTTTCATGATGCACAGTTAGTTCTATATTCAGTGAAAAAAACCAAAATGTTTGCACGTATCTGCAGGTTCATATTCCATATTAGATAAATTATGCTCAGTTACATCTGAAACCACCGATTGGCATGCTTCCTAGAAACATTAAAAACTCTTTGAAAACTATGTGATAACATCCCATGAAATAAAAGCCATATTCTGATTTTACTTTTTAAGATTATTCAGTTCACTGATGACATTTTTAGTTATTAGGTGATAATAAAAAAAAAGTCTTTTTCTGACTAAAAGATTGGTCTGGCAGACCATGGATAACTTTGACAATGCAAATTCAAATTGACAGATATGTAAGAAGATGGAAGATATGATGTCACCTTCATGTGACATGAAATCTCTGGCTGTAATCAACAAGTGTAATGAGACACTTTTCCAGAGTCACTTTTGTTCAAATAGTGCCACTATCCCCGTATGAGCACTAGGCAAGGAATTATTTAAACAGCATGCCACCACATGGCTTAAAATAATTTCTTAGGGATTACATATTTTGCAATTTAAAAACAATGAACAAACAGTAGGAAATCTTTTATATACCCAGTTCAAAGAAAAATAGCCTCAGGTGGTTATGATTAAGTTCACACAGCAAGATTTGTTAGGATTTGACACTAAAAATAATGAAGCTTATTTTGTAGGTTAAAAAATTCTCTTTCAGGGCCTGAAATGTTCAATATGTTTATTGAACTTTTAGAACTTAATTTCGTAAAATATATACTAGGATGTTTCTACTAGAATATGAAGCTCCTTTGAACTAATAAAGATGAATATATTTGATAAAAATTAATTCCATTAACTTAAACTCCACAGCAGGTCCGGCAACAGCAACAGTGAAGCTTTATTAAGCATTCTGAACACCTCTCTTCAGTTTATTGAGACATACCACGGTGTTTATTTGATCCACATATCAAACTGTGGCACCAAGATGAATTTAGCATACTTCTGACACTTTTCCCCTATGGCTATACATACATATGCTGATAATATGTACAGTAAAATTAAAGGAAACAAAAAAATTATCTACATAGAAAGAATTTTTAAAAAATAAATTCTTAAGAGTCATGCAAAAAGAGTAACTGCTCCCAATACCCAGGAGCTCAAGCAGATACAGCCTGCCAGATTCAGGAAGCTGCACACCAGGCAGAGATGCCTGCGCTGCCTCCCCACACCTGAGAGAATAGGGAGCAACTTGTGCAATTCTGGATAGTCAACTAAGGTCCAACAACCAGCCTCGCTGGATTAGGAAACTGACGCAGCAAAGGGGAGAAAGAAGCAGACAGGCCAAGGCATGAGAGAGTGGCCACAAAGAAGAGACTGCAGTCCCAGTGTCATTATAGGGCAAGGTGAAAGATACTTATGGGAAAATAAAAAAACCTGAATCCAGAGTGGTCTTGGAGTATCTCTCAAGTGAATTCTGTTTACATACGAGCTGGGAGCCCCTCAGAAAAAAAAAAAAGGAGATGCAACTGTATCCTCTGTTATTCTAGAGGCAGTGTTCTTGCAGATGCACATTATAACTTTTCTTTCCTATTACCACTTATTAAAGCACTTAAGTAAAGGGTCCTTGTCTATTAGGAGAAGGGGCACATTCAACAGCTTAAACATAGCAGTAGCATATTAGAAAGGAACATTCATTTCTTGCCTGTGCCTGCAAGGCAGTCACTGGTATATAATACCCCACATTAATGTTGTTCCATGAGCACCTGGAAGACAGAAAAAGCTACAGCAGCATCTAAACGTCTCTATTTCACTAGCAGTCTTGGATACTGGGAGACATTTATACATAGAACAAAAAAACACCACAAAGACCTATAAACCAACCAAAATGAAACCTTATGAAAACCTATGTATAAATTATTAACATATTGTCTCATTGGTCTCCTGGAACATTACACAGTCAACATTTCAAAGCTGCATTATCAAATTGAGTGCAGTCCTTGGTGCCAGCATCTGTGCAGGGGCATACATTTATGACTGACTACATTATAAATAATATGTAAACTTACATTTCAATGAACGTTCAAGAAAAAGAAACATTTTTAATAACTGTGTAAAATACATTCTGAGATATGAATGTCTCAAAAAATTATTCAAAAACATACAACTATTCAATAATATCTCTGTGTGTGCAAGTCACATACATATTTATTTAGGCTACACATACATATTTATTTAGGCTACACATACGCGAAAAGGGTACAACTAACAAAGATTTTATTACAGTTGCTCTCCTCAGAAAGTGGTATTTGAAAGGGTACATAAGTAGTACAGAAGAATACTGATAATAAGAATAGAAGCAAGGAAAAGAAAACTTTCTACTCACACTTTTGCTCCTCCCATGTAGAGTATGGGTAGTCTTGTTCATGGTGATTCTACGACCAAAGTGTTCTGCAAGTTTCAAAGCAGAGGTTTTATCCCTTGACCATCCGAATACCAGCTATTACGCTGAAAGGAAATTAATTTATCTCGTTAGCATCAAGGTCTTTGGAAGTTGTACAATATACAGGCATAAGGCACTGCTTCAGTGCCTGAAGGTTGCAAACATTCTAAGATCCAGTAGAGCAGATGTCTCATGTATCACTACATCATACAACACAGCTACCCTGAACTATACAACAAGCATATCCATGAACAGTGCATCCTTTCCAGTCAGGAAAAAATGCATGCCAACCCAAACAATTACAGAAGGTTACATACTTCTGATGTTTGGCTTTTTGTCACAGTTACTTAACTAGATATTGGCAGTATTGTTTGTAATAATGGAATAAGCCTTATTTGGTACTCTTAGCCAGTTTCTCAGTCTGAGAGGGTTTGTTAACTTATATACTATTCAAAGCAGCAAACGTACTAAATTTAGGGGAATAAGGTCAGCTAGAGCAATTTTCAAATCCAGGTGCCTAAGGGTGCTTACACCAGCAGTTGAGTACTTTCATCTAGTTGTCAGAGTTTGACAAATTTGTCATTGTATTATGATAATAACTAAGGAAAAGCTCTTGCAACTGATGATGGCAGCTTTGAAACGCTGCATTCATCAGCCTCTGGGTAAGCACACAGCAGTAATCATGGAAGAGTAGAGTTAAAGGGAAATTCATATGCTCCAGGTTTAGGCAGTTGAAAGATTTATATTCTCATTTGGGCCAGGTACATCTCTGCATGCGTTTTTTCCTTAGGTCTGTCAGCCAAAGATGAGGTAAAGTGCAATTTCTGATCAAAAGAGCAGTTCTAGTAAAATAGCCTAATACAGAATCAATCAAGCCAGCTAAACTACAGGTATGTCTTATTTCCCTCATGGGCAGGCACATCACTGACCAACTCCTACGGGTACAAGAAATATTGTCCTAAGTCAGGCATCACCCACATTACCATAGTTTTGCTAGCATAACGTAGTGTTTTAAAATTACTAAGTTTTTGAGAATTTCCAAAGCCTACCTTAGCCAAACCAGAAAATGAACTCTTAAATGTCAGTATGATATTAATAGCCAAATATATTCACACACTTATACACACATACAAGTGTAGTTTCTGCCCCCACAGGAGAACATCATGGCGTAGATGGACAGATCTAAACATCTCAGTTTCCTTCCTAAGAAACTCATTCGACTCAATGCATGAGCAAGTCACCAGCTCAATACCTGATCTTTTGATTTTTCTAAAACTCTGCCACTTCCTTCAGATAAATAATAAATATGTGTGATTATTTATGTATTTAATTATTTACAGGCAGCATCCAGTAACAAAGAAGCAAAGCCAACTGTTGAGGAAACAGCTAATTTTTTTCATATTTAGATATCATATATACAGATATTGTTATTGGCAATTTTACAGCAATGAAATAGAGGATCTAATTTTCAATTGGACCTGCAGAGGCTACACCTCCTTGTGGTCCTGCTGGATGCCTTCCAGCGTAACCAAGTTAGCCTCTGCCCCAGTGTGATGGAGTTATAGTTGCTTCCTCCCTATTGAGTGGCTTCACTGACCACTCGATAATTATCTGCAAAGGTGAAACAAATTCTGGCCTTGATTTCCTATTGTTGCCCAGAGCCTTTGCCCACAGTTTGGCAGTTCTTGAGTGTAGTGCTGTCCATCTTATGTATACCCTCACACTGTAATTCACAATATGGGTCAGTCATTACAGATTACATTCATTTCCGTTGCCACAAACACACATGCACTGGACTTGAAAGACAAAGTGCTCATCAGAAACACAGAGATCACGAGAGACTGGAAGAAGAGGAAATTAATTTTAGTGGACTGCAGTTTATGGACTCAGAGACTGATGGTTTGGAATGGTGTCATCCTTCCACATGGAATAACAGTGTATGAGGTCCCAGGGGCATTACCATCAGCACATGCTCAATGGAGGCAGAGTGATGAAGGGGGAGGAGTCCTTGCCCATAGGAGCAACAGCTCAATTTTCTTCATTGCCATCAACACCTATCCTGGCTACCAGTGAGATTTGCCAACTTAGGGTAGACCAGTTGTGAAGGTCATGAAGGGAAATCCGTCATGTCCGTGCAGTAGGAACTGGATAGGAAAGATGTTGTGGTGATTAAACATCTAAAGAGAGAGCATGGAAAGAAAAAGATCTTATTTTAACATTCCCTGGAATCCACTGAAAGAAGCAAAAGCAGTATGTGTACTTTTTCTGCACACAGGTGATAGAATCTTTATGAAAAAAAAAAAGAGTCACATCAGTAGATTTGGGGGCACATAGAATCATAGAATCACTAGGTTGGAAAAGACCTCAGAGATCATCCAGTCCAACCGTAGATAGGAAAAGACCTTAGAAATCATCCAGTCCAACCAACATAGGATGTGAGTAGCAGGGGCTGCATTGAAAAAAACAACCCACAAGATCTTAATCAATTTCTATGATATTGTTTGCTGAAGAGAATCTGCATTCCTAGAAACTGTCTTATTAATTATTTCTATGCTACTCATACACTATAGCTAACATATATGAATATATAGATGTATACATAAAACCTGTATCTACCCAAGTTTTGTGAAAAGAAAGAATCTTCAGTGACAAGTCTTTTACTTGCCATCTCTACACAGAAATGAGTATCCACATCAGAGTACCTTTGCATTGGTTTTTCTCTTTAAAATAGCTACAGGATGAAATGGATACAAAAGCAAATAAATAATTGTTTAATCCATTCCAGCAATGTTCAAAATACACATAAGAGAAAAGTATGCTTAGCTAATTAAACTAGTTAATGCATTTAGACAAATTCACAGAAGTCACAAAATATCTGGGACTATGTATGAAACAAAATTACAGGTTATGGCTTTGACTCAGGAAAGCAGTAGAACATTAAATGCGGGTCAATTATTTCTTTCCAATATTCTGTCTTAAACACTTTCAGTCATGTTTGTACAAATATGTGTAATGTACAAATACATACCACAGCCAGAAAGCAGAATAGGAGAGTTGTTAGAGAATACAAGAGAAAAACAAAGGCTATCTATTGTTAGGGTAAAGTTTGAAGAGACTAATTCTTGTCCAATGTACATTTGAACAAAAAGACTGAAGAACCTTCCCCCATTTCTATTATTCTGTGGATTTAATACCGAGAACTGTCACATGACATCATAAGAAGTGACCTCATTGAACAGGCCTAGAGGTGCTTCCAGCAGCCATAATGGTGCAGTTTCTTATAACAGGGACATGAGTCAAACAGATGCCCTACTTTCAGACCTTTAAAGTTTCCTAAGTTGTCATTCAAAGCATTACAAACTTTATTCCTGCTAAACAAAACAGGTTGTTGTGGTTTAGGCCCAGCTGGCAACTCGGCACCACACAGGAGCTCACTCACTCCTCCCCCCAGTAGGATGAGGAGGAGAAAATACAAGGAAAGACTTGTGGGTCCAGACCAGGACAGGGAAGGATCACTCACTGGTTATGGTCATGGGCAAAACAGACTTCACTTAGGGAACAAAAATCAATTTATTACCAATCAAATCAGAGTAGGCTAATGAGAGATAAAAACCAGATGGGTAAAAACCAGTTCCTCACAAACTGCTCCAGTGTGTGTCCCTCCCATCGGATGCAGTCCTTCAGAAGCAGGCTGCTCCAGCCTGGGTCCCCCCGGGGTCACAAGTCCTACCAGCAAACCTGCTCCAGCCTGGGCTTCTCTCTCCAC
>NW_010228124.1:17663-19500 GCF_000690775.1 Eurypyga helias
CGCTCTCTCCAGGGGCTGATGGGGAACTTCTGCTCTGGCGCACCTCCTCCCTGTCTTTCCACACTGACCTCAGTGTCAGCCTGGTTGTCTCTCTCACACCCCACTCCTTTCCTTCTGCAGGCTTCTCCACAGTGTTTTTTCTCCTTTTAAATATGGTAATCACAGAGTTGCTACCACCCGCGCTGACTGGCTCAGCCTTGGCCAGCGAAGGGTCCAACTGGGAGCTGGGGAAGCTTCTAG
The DNA here is from genome assembly GCF_000690775.1 of Eurypyga helias. Taxonomy (NCBI): domain Eukaryota; kingdom Metazoa; phylum Chordata; class Aves; order Eurypygiformes; family Eurypygidae; genus Eurypyga; species Eurypyga helias. The sequence goes on from NW_010228124.1 coordinate 17,904, forward strand.
GAGCTTCTCACACGGGCCATCCCTGTAGCCCCTACCCGCTACCAAAATGTCATCACACCAACCCAAATCCACTTCTGCAGGCTTCTCCACAGTGTTTTTTCTCCTTTTAAATATGGTAATCACAGAGTTGCTACCACCCGCGCTGACTGGCTCAGCCTTGGCCAGCGAAGGGTCCAACTGGGAGCTGGGGAAGCTTCTAGGAGCTTCTCACACGGGCCATCCCTGTAGCCCCTACCCGCTACCAAAATGTCATCACACCAACCCAAATCCACCACAGATTTGACTAAAATATTAGCAAAAGAAATAGTGCAAATAGGAGGTGTTCATCATGAACTTCAAGCAGAACCATAAATATATATATATGTACACTTTTATTTCAGCATCTTAGTCATTAAACCTTAGTAATTGCTATTCATATAAAAACTGTAAAACACAGACAAGAGAAACAAAAAAACTAGAGACTTCAAATTGAATATTTTTCTGATATTGCTTAGTTTTTAAACAACAGAGGACAGTTAAAATGCAAATGCTTCTACTGAGTTGGTAGCTCAGTTACAAATGTTTTTTTGAACAGGAGATTAAGAGATGACAAAATAAACAAAAATGGCTTCCTATTTGTTTTCTGTTTCTAGCTATATGTTTTTGCTAATTGTCTAAGATATTCATATGGAGTGGAGGTCCATTGAGTAAAACAGCATAGTCACACAAAGCAAAACACTGTCACTTATTTCCGGAAATTCTAAGAAGTTTAGAAAAAAAAAAAATATTCAAAGAAGAGAAATGAAAAACAACAGAAGAATTGGCCAGGCTGCTTGAGCAGTTTCCAGGGTGAATCACAAGATTTTAGAAGTAAGAAAGAGAAGTTCTTGTAACACCTAGGATATTATTGTTGTTTGTATGTATGTCTCTTCACAGAAGAAACGCTTTCTTGAAAAACAGTTATACAACACTGTAAAATAATGCTTGGTACACAGTTTGATTGCACTCTTGTCTTGCACTCTTTCTGCTTGCAAGACAGACTTACATCCCTCTAATATTATTTATTTTTCAAAACAAATCACTGAATCTTGCACAGGCATACACTCAGTTAGTTAGGAAGCTCTTATATTGTTTTAGCATTCATGACTTGACCATGAACAACCTGGTGTTTTTAATGCTTGTATGCAACCGCTGCCCATCCACCCTCTACCAGGCATTTAACAAACAGAAACCAAGGTGAAAACATTGTCTTCCATGACGTGCCTATTGTACTGAGCTTCTGTGGCGAGGTTTTGGTAGCGGGGGGCTACAGGGGGGCCTTCTGGGAGAAGCTGCTAGAAGCCTCCCTATGTCCAATAGAGCCAATGCCAGCTGGCTCCAAGATGGACCTGCCAATTGCCAAGGCTAAGCCCATCAGCAACTGTGGTAGCACCTCTGGGATAACATGTTTAAGAAGGAGAAAAAACCCACACAATAGCACCCAAAGAAGAGGGGTGACAATATGTGAGAGGAACAGCCCTGCAGACACCCAGGTCAGTGGAGGAAGAAGGGGAGGAGGTGCAGAGCAGAAATTCCCTGGCAGCCTGTGGTGAGGCCGGCTGTGCCACTGCAGCCATGG
>NW_010228124.1:19660-30021 GCF_000690775.1 Eurypyga helias
GTGCTGGCAGGGCTTGTGACCCCGTGGGGACCCAGGCTGGAGCAGGCTGCTCCTGAAGGACTGTACCCTGCAGAAGGGACCCATGCTGGAGCAGTTTGTGAGGAACTGCAGCCCATGGGAAGGACTCACTTTGGAGGAGTCCATGGAGGACTTTCTGCTGTGGAGCAGGGGCAGAGTGTGAGGATCCTCCCCTGAGGAGGAGGGAGCAGCAGAGGTAACTTGTGATGGACCACAACCCCCATTCCCTGTCTCCCTGAATCACTGGTGGGGAGGTGGTGGAGAAATAAGGCGCAAAGATAAGGAGCAAAGCTCAACCCGGGAAGAAGGGAGGGGCATAAGGAAGGTGTTTTTAAGATTTGGGTTTAGTTTTCTTCTACTCATGATTTGATTGGTTAAATTAGGTTAATTTTCTGCAAGTGTGTTTTGCCCATGACGGTGAATGGTGAGTAAACCCTCCCTGTCCTTATCTTGACCCACAGGCCTTTTGTTATATTTTTCCTTCCCTGCCCAGCTGAGGAGGGGAGTGGCAGAGTGGCTTTTGTGGGCACCTCACCTCCAGCCAGGGTCAACCCACCACACCTATATATTGTGCTGGCTCACTCTCACACACACTGTTTAAGTCTGTTTACCTTCAGTACTTAGCTAAAACCTGAGCAAAGCAATTTCAATATATTAATGCAGCATGAAGTGATTGTGGGCAGCAGACTGCTGGCAGCTTGCAAGATTATGGAACTTATTACTATTTTACTAAATCTGATTCTAAAGGCACCTGTGTCTGCATCAGGTCTGTGTTTAATAAAACATGGCTCTAGGCTTAAGTTTTTTTTCCCTTCTGATTGACAACAATACAAATGTTACACTTTATCATTTGGAAATATTCATGATCTAGAAAAATATTAAACAGTGATTTAGGTTGCCAATCACTGCCTAAAATCTTTCTAATAAAAGGTGTAACAAGGACTTAAGATATGGCTTACTCCCTCTTGCCACTCAATATCCATATGCATGAGTGAGATGAAGAACTCTTACTGTTTGTTTCTGATATGTCTCTATTTCTGAGCAGTTCTGGGCTGATAAGGTAGCCAAAATTCTTTCAATTAAAAAGATAGGAAAAAAAGCACATCATCATTCAGGATTAGAGATCTCTTGAATGATCTGTCTCTCTGATCTGCTGGAAGAGACCTTGCACTTCTCTGAAATAGCATGTTTTTTACAGATTTTAATCTCAGAGACAAGTAAAGCACAGTCCCTTTACAACAACTGAGGATAAAAATCCAAAAGGCCTGAACTTCTCTCTGCAGTGTATGACTCATTCAGTGCCCAGAACTGATTCTGGAACGCTTTAATGTTGGCTTGTTTAATTTCAGTTGGAGTTGCTGTTTAGGGACATTGTTATTCCCCAGCACTAGAGCATACAAAAGAAAAAAACTGAAACAAAAGAGCAAAGATATTCCAATAAATTTGTTAAGAGACATTGATGAAATTTTCAAAAGCAACAGGCTGTGAAAGACCTAGACAACTGGAACAGATATGAAAGGCCAAAGCATGAGGAGGAGAGAGGTCCCAAAATAAGAATGCTTTTAGATCCATCTTCTTCAAGAGTACACTCTCAATTTTTATGCATCCCTCCTATGCTAAGCAAGGTACTATATTTCTGTAGTTATTATGACTGAGTGGGAAAAAAAAGCTTGTACATATAGGCTATTACTGAGATATGACAAATGTAGAATTAAGAGAGACCTGTGCAAATAAACACTTGAATATTCAAGGCCAAATGTATTACCATGCTGCTGGCCATTTATTTCCTTAACCATCTGGTAAAGCATAACCCAGAAATCAGTGCCTTACTAGTCTAGTTTTTACCTCCTTTCATTCAATACAACATATTTTCTATATAGTCTGCCTCACACTGTAGATATTTTTCAAAACCACGCATTTTTCCAGAACAGAGAGAAAGCAATTTAAATAATAAAGTACAAGGGAGTTCCCTGGAGAAATGCATGTATACAACATTAACATCTCTGAAGAGTGCATTAAAATAGCATATAAACACAAGTAGATCAAATTCACAAGCATTCTGCAGTTTAGTGCTTTTTTTGTAAAATTTCCTGTTCCTACAATAACCTCGTTTGTTAGCATGAATGATATGTAAACAATCTCTCCAGTGGAGAAAATGGAGATTTTGACATTGATCCAGGTAATATCAAAATTTAATTTCAATAGAACAGACATGAACTCTTGTCATACTTGCAGAAAACTGTATTTTCAACCATTTTCTTTAATTTTTCAAAAGGAAGTAGTGCTTACCATTATTCACCTTAAAAATAATGCCTCTGCAACCATTAATCACAAATCCAGCAATCAGCTAACATGCGTATGTTTACTATTAGCCCTTGATTGTTAAGTACTGTACCCTTTTTTTTTTTTGAGATGCAAATTCCCAACACACTAGTGATCAAAATTCAGCAATACGGGAGAATTACTTTCCTATATATACTTCTGCCAACAATTAGAATGGAATGGTTTACGCTGGAAGGGACCTTAAAGACCACCTAGTTCCAACACCCCTGCCATGGGCAAGGACACCTTCCACTAGACCAGGTTACTCAAAGCCTCATCCAGCCTGGCCTTGAACACTTCCAGGGATGGGAAATGTAGGTTATGAGAACAACTTTTCAAGAATTATTTGCAGCCTATGTAAGAAGGAAAAGCCTTCTATTTCCCAAAGTTCATTGAAAAGTCCTATTACTCTACTAATACAATGCAAGTATTGTCTGACAATTCTGAGGACTCGGTACTAGAAATGTTATTAATCACAGCTGTGTATTGTATAATGAAGCCAGCAGGATGCTGGGGTTTTAACAACAACCATAAAAAAAAAAGGAGTAAAATTACTGTAGGAGGCTATAGAGCACAGAGGAATGCAAAGATATTCCTATCACTGGATTATCTATTTCTTCTTTGCATAAAGCTGTAAAGCCTGCTTTTCTGGAGACAGGGATAGTGATTTTAGCAGAATACAGCATGACCTCTAGGGGGACACTAAAGTCCACTTAGTGCCTTTTTCCTTTTTTAAATAACTTCCATCCATCCAGAAGTGCCCAGCACTCACCCCAGAAAAATCCTTTTGAACAGAAAGACAGAGACTTGAAAGCTAGGCAACTCAATCAGGTATTGAGGCTAGGGAGGGGGCATGAAGAGGCAATTTTGGTAAGAATATTTCCACTAAATATATCTTCCTAATGACTGTATACTTGATAAATGCATTTAAAAACTTACAGACTGACCGCTATTATTTTGTGACTTTTATGTGTCAGCACTGAGGAACACAGACAGGGACTTAGGCTGATGCAGTCCTATGGGTTGTATCAAGACTGAACAAAGTGAGACAGGCCTTCCCCAAAGTGTGTGCAGCCCTATCACATGTACAAGCCTAGCTACCAAACGTGACGACAAGAAGCGTGTATTCACATTTAACACACTGAGAAAGATCTCATTTTATACTCAAGTAACATTTTTCCTCTTTATTTTTTTAAACAGTAAAAACTTTTTTTGTTCTTCAGTGTTTTTCTCATGCTAAAAACAGATTGAAGGAAAATACTGGAGAAAGTACATCAAAAAGTATTTTTTCCCTGGTCCTATGATTCTTCTGGCAAAGAAGAAAAATAAGAGTAGCACTAGATATCAACATTTTCCATAATGTCATGCTAACTTCTATTTAAATATTAGGTTTTTACTAAAAGAACATCATCTTTCATTGTTAGGGAAGCCATTCTCATACTGTGAAAATACATGTTTGACACTTGGTTGCACCGGCCCGACAAATTACGTGGGAGTATTGTCTGGCACCAAGGCCTGCCAGCCTGCATCCAAAACATTCAATTCAGCCTCAAAACCAGTGTATGGGGGGAGGGGAAATAACCTGTGGCCCTGGGTCCGCAACTACCACAGCTACCCGGAGGCACACTCGAGGGCCGGAGCCCAGTCAGGCTGGGAACTACCCTGTGAACACAACAGCAGAGGCCATTGTAGTTGCCTGCCACTGCTCACTTCCCCTGTCCCGTCACCACTCACCTGCCTTCTTTCGCGTAGGCTATAAAGGAAGGAGCTGGAGCCGCAGCGGTGCTGTGTGCGTGAGGTGGACGAGCATTGCCCTGCCCAGCCGCCCCACAGGCCCCTGGGCTCAGCCGCTCAGAGACGGCCGCAGCGCCCGCTCTGAGGTGTGGCCGGAGAAGGGTGGCATTTCTCCCCTGAGGGTGCCCGTGTGAGGGGACTGCAGCCGGTGGGCAACCTGCACCCGAGCGGGGGTACCCTCTTTTAGGGGACTGCACCTATGACATACTGGGAAGAGCCCGGAAGGTCAGCCATTGCTCTCCCTCAGACGTCTCTTCTTAAGCTGACCTGGTCAGTCGAATGATTGCTCATCCTGAATCATCCCTGTCACCCTAATGAACCTGCTTCATCCCACCGTACCTGGAGAGGCTTCCTTCTTTCACAAACTCTTTGAATACTGCACGTGCAAAAGAATACCGTGGGTGTCGTGACACAGTGCACAGCACTCAACAGGGCCGAGGTCAGGCACTGCTCGCCCTGCAGGTCTGCCTGCTGGGTAATGGCTCTTCTAAGGGTGCTTCCTTTTGGATGGAGGAATTGACTTAAGGTAGTTTTAAGACACTGCAAGTTCTCAAACATGAGCATGTCCTCCTAGCACTGAATGGATACTACTACATTTAACTGAATACGTACACTTCCAAGATGTCTGACCGAAACATTCCATGCTGCTCAACGTGATGGTGTTCCTGGCACATACACACCAGCGTAATGACAGTCTCTTCTTTGTTTTCTGCGGTTTTCCACACACTTCCTAACATTTCCAGCTTCCTTCTTGACCTCTGAGCATCAGGCTAACATATTCATACCACTATTTACTTTTGCCCAATGTCCTCATTTCTACACAGGAATATTCAGGCAGAGCCCATCATGCAAGTTTAAGCTTGCCCCCCTCCCACCGTGTGCATCATTTTGCATTTCATTTTACATTTCATCTGCTATTTTATCACATTCTGCAGTTTTGCAGTTCTACATAGTTGTCTTTAATGCCATGAATAGCTTAGTATCACCATTTTTTTTTCTTTTTTTCCCAAATCATTTTTAGTATATAGAACAGCACAAAGCTCTGCTTCCTGGCAAGCTCACACTTCAGAGTTAGCAATTCATCTATTTAATTCCTGGGCTCCTTTAGAAGTGTTCTGTCGATTGTCCTTGTCCACTTCACCTGTCTATTTAATAAGCTCTTCTATGACTACCTCAGTCAGGGGCAGATGTCTCTTAGAAGAACAAACTCTGTCATAAGTGGCTTCTCAAGATCTCCTGTACTAAGCCTTTGCCAAATGTTCCTTTAATCCTAGTTATGTCCCTGCAATCTCTCTAGCTGACTTCATGATCTGGAAGAGGTTTCTTAGCAGATTTTTATACCCTCATACCCTTGTAACTATTGCCCTTTTTTGGTCTTCCTCATTGCATTTTATATGCAACTTCTCAGATTTTATAATGTTTTCTGTTTTCCTCATTTGGGCAAAACTTCAACCTTTTGAAGGATATATTTTCTTTTCAAGGACCAGCAATTATCCTGCTGTGTCACCATGCCAGCTTTCTTTCACTTCATAAAAACCTGCCAACTATATATTCATATTCTCCCAATTGTTTTTCTTGGGCTTCTGCTACCTGTAAAAAAAAAAAAAAAAAAAAAAAAGGCAGCATGTCCTTTTTATTCTTTGCTGTGTCTAATCATAATGGCATTGTTTGTTCTGTCCTTTCAAATTTCCTGTTTGATAAAAATTTTCTAACTCTGCTTTTCTTCATATACAAAAATTACCTAGGGGAATACATAATTTTGAAAGGTGCTCTTTCAGAACTATCTGTGTTCCATCACTTGAATTTAGAACCTCAGATATAACGCAACCTCAAAAGGTTTAAAACCTTAGGACAATGTCTTGATTTGATACATGTTGCCTGCTTCCTTTGAGGTTCAAATAAAGCCTATGTCTCTAAAAAGAATTCTTCTGTTCTACACATTCTTGTACTATTTTCTCATCCACATGATCAAAGTTTGGCCCTCCGCTGCTTCTTGTGTTTCTGCATGCAATATGGGAAGCACTTAAGAGAATACTGCAGTAGAGATGGAGTATTACTTATACAACTTTTGAAATCTTTTTCTAGAAGTGTTCACGCTTTCCCTATCTCATCGTATACTCATTTGAATAAAGGATAGCAATAACAGCATTTCACAATAACACAGCCACACTTTCTTTTCTTTCTATTGTAACTGTATCTGTGAGATTTTACTGATGCAGTTCTAGCACACAAAATTCATATTTGATACCTTAATTTAAAAATAGCATATTCTCTGCATAAAAGTAATCACATGCTGTCCCCTTTAAAAATGTTTTAATTACTAGAAGTTATCAGTAATTTTTTGCTTTTCATCTTCCACCCTACTGTAGACTGATGTTATGACTTTACAGAGAAAACTCAAGTGTCCCCTTCTGTATGCTGCTTTGTGTTTCTGCAGCACTAACATTCACCTGTGCCTCACTGTACTATAATTTCTTCACATTCTGTGCTTTTCTAAAACCCACCATAATTTCCCTCCTTCTGTTCATATTTGCTACTGCATATATTTCCTAATTTTTATAGTTCAGGTTTATTAAAAATTAATCCCTGCACCCCAAGCTACTCAAATTTATGCTATTATCATTTCACGGCATTTCCAGAGGAACAGGTCGAGACTGAAGTGGTAGCGACGCACTTGAACTCGGAATTTGGCTCCGTGTCAGAACATACAACACACTGCATACAAATGGCTGTTCAGAAAGAGCTGTGTGATCCAGGTGACAAACCCTTGAAACTTGCTGTGCAAGGCTAACAGTTGTACCATTTAAGGCAGATGTTTGCAAGTATGAATTCTTCATACAGGGAAGAGCTGGGAACAGAGGAAGAGATTTGCAAAAAGCTAGAAATACAACCTTTAAGTATGATAATTTTCTACTTCATATTTTGATAAAATTTTGCCATGGAAACGATGGAGTAAAATCAAAGCTGGCAAAACTAACAGTAAATTGAGAGAACAACCTTGTTGGCTATGGTTTTATACTATTTTGTCTAATATGAAATGCATAGTTAGGAGACCTTGTAAACCAGACAGACTCTTTAACATGTTTGCTTCAGGGAAATCTCCTGCTTTATATTCCTGGCATAAGCCAATGACTGTCAAGGTCAAATTGCTAATCCCTAGTCTGTGAACTCTAAACACAGAAATATTAGTGACAAGGAACTTGGATTTCCTATAAAATAAAATACGTATGTATTTTTTATGATGTGACATAATTTATTTAAATTACAGCAAAAATGAGAAGCCTGTTACTCTGAAATTAGTTGTGGTGACTGAAAAGGAGCTGTCCTTAGGCTTCACAAACCTGAAGTTGAAAGATTATATAATTCTATAAGATTAGACCAAGAAGGTGTACAAGTTTATGTTATTTTTCCTTTGGTTGAATTAATTGAAAGATATTAGAACAAAAATCAGTTTGCTATAATTGCTGTTCAATATTTCAATAAAATACATAGTTTTTAATAGAAATATTAGGGGTTTTTATTACATAACAAATTTAACTCACTTTTTATTTTGTTTACAGTCTGTCAGTGGAAGACAGCTTCCTTATGGAAGATGAGTTAACATGATCTAAAAGAGAAACAGAAGAATTTTCACAGTGTAGCTAAAATAGTTTTCTGAATATACAAATAATCCATTTGCTACAGAAAAAAAAAATTATTTGGTTTAGAAGCGTTTGGATGAAGTGCAAAAGAAGAGTAAAAAAAAAAACCCAAGAAAAAATTTGTGTCTGTTTCCAACATCTAGTATAGTGTTTTGGATTTTCCTGCCTTTTCCTCTTTTTTTTTGGCAGCTTTCACAGATACAGCTAGCACTGACTTCATGATATCTTAACTTTTATCATCACCCGGTGCTGCAGATAAGATTTCTCTTAGCTCAAGTAAAACTGTAGGACAAGTGTTTGATTTTGGATACAGAAAAGATACAGCTAAAGCTTTATCTCTGCAATCCCAGGGAAGGCTGAAACACCTCTTATTTGATTGGATTTGTCACCCTCTTCTTTTCTGGCAAAAGAAAGAGAGCAATTGAGAAATGGAGAGAGACCTCAGTTTTGCTGTGTTTCTTAGTTAAAAATCCTAACTTCTGCTTCTTTTGGAGTTTTGATTCTGGAAAGAAAATGAAAATGATTCCATGTATAAAGTATTCCAAAATAATCACAGAAGCCATGAGAAATCCAAGCCATCACTGAAATTAAAGCAGACAGAGGCCCACAAGTTTCCTACTTGTTATTGAAGAAAGAAGGAATATCAAGAAAATGCATGCTGTGTTTATTTGCAAGAGGGCTTCAAGGTACTTAATTTCAGCATAGAAAAATCCTTCTTAACTACAAGTTATGTGCCCAGACTTCTTATACAGTACATGTTAAGAAATTTAAAAATATGATCTGCCACTAAGTATCCAACCAGGTTAACCATGAAAAATAGAAAATAAGTCAAGCTAGAGTTAATTTTAAAGACAGTTCGTCCCCCAGCTAGAAAGACCTTTCCTGAACTTTGGATTAATGTGCAGGATGGTAATTCTTCTCAAATGGAGGCGCCTGTGGTCTTTTGTATTTATCTTCATTATTTAAAAAGTCTAAATACTCCCAGAGCTCTGGGACATGCTCTCGGCTGAGCTTTACCCCCTGCCCACTTTGGAAGAGGACCTTGAATATGCATCTTCCAGTTCACGAGGGACTGCTCCGTGTAACATGTGATGCATGTTTCATGGATTCTGAGGTGGAGCTGCACAGATTACAATAATCAAGTGTCTAAAGGAGAAGAAAATTGGTGCTCTGTCCTTGAAGGCCCCCATTACTTTCTGTTTATGCTTTAGATTAGACCAAATTCAATAACAATATGATCAGGGGACATCTCAGAATAGCAATTTGTTAAGCTAACCTTTCAAACAGCACCGTATTGTGTACTATAGATAAATTCTGAGACTGCAGTAACTTAGACTGATCCTGTTGAACCCACAATGAGAAAAAGAAATTCCCTTAATTATTCTGCAAGGTAAGAATATGCATTGTAATTTTCAGAAGGAAACTGTCATTCAGCATGTATACATGCACTGACTTACATCAAGAACTTTTTCACCAGCTCATAATCATAGAATGATTATTACCTTAATCCCTACAGGCAAGGTACCAGAGAAATGTTCCACATGAAAATCTAGGCATGAAGAGCATTAACTACCAAACTCCTGAGTGATGCCTTTTTATGGTACAATGCACCAGGAGCTCTTTTACAGACAGTGGCGTTTGTAAAATTAAGATACCTCCATCGAATACCAGCAGGGAAGAGAAGATTTGAGGATCTGCAGTTTAGGCCTATGCATATATATACACACCCAGTTTCAAGCTCAATGAGACCTGGCATTTACATATCGAGGGCTTAAACGTCTCCCCCACATTTGACAGCAGAGATACTGCTGAATTGTTTCTGTGCAAAGCTCAAAAACTTGTTAGGAACAACAAAAAATGTGGGGAACACGAGAAAAATTCGAGCAGCAGAATGCAGTCACAATAAACTTAGTACAATTACTATTAAGTATATGTATATGATGGTGCTGATATTTCTGCAAGTTTCGACTTCTGAACTGATCGTGTTCCCATCTGAGCTGTGGCTACAGCAATAACCAGGATGATCACACACAGGCTGCATGGCCTGGCAGCCCCACTGAGCCAGGGCTTTACCACCTGGTTAAACGTGCTGCATTGCAGGTTGTATGGCTGGCAAACAAAGAACTTGCCATTCATCCTGTCCTTGACATTCCAGAAGTGTGCCTTTTTCCCAGATGAGAGAAATGGCATGAGTTTATCTTAGTAGGTTCTTTAGTACTGTGATGAATCTGAAATACCGCAGAACTGTATATAAGAAATGCAAGCATATTTGTGGGTAAAGTTTCAGAAGCTGTGTCATTTGATGGCTGCATAAAGAAATAATAGGTAATTATGACAGCAAATCCACATCAGGCACAGACCTACATTTATTTTCTAGTTCTAGTAACCTAAGTACATACAGTGCCAATAAGTGGATCTTTTGAAAGCAGGTAAGCTTAATTGCACATCTCTAACATTATTCATCAGATGTCTGTTGCACAGTACTGGATGAAATCATTGTGGTGCAACTACAGAAATGAACTTCTAGTCTGTAAATTTAGTTTTTGAGATTAATTTCTATATTAGCCTTTTACATTCAAGAATATT
>NW_010228125.1:0-435 GCF_000690775.1 Eurypyga helias
CTCCATCCCTCACCCATCCCTAATCCCAGCCTGAAGCTCCTCCAAGCACAAAACCTTCATCAACCCCGTTAATTGCAGCGTCGTCAACTCCCCTCGAACGCAGCCGGGTCCTCAGGCTGCTCCCGGCCCCGGCAACCCGGATTTGGGTTGACTCTGGCGCGGGAATCATCTCCGAAATGACAAGAATCCCCTTTTTTTCACCCAAAATATGATTTTCCTACAGGCACAACGCCGGCCAGCGGCGCTCAGACTCATGGGACAACCGCCGTGAACCCCAAATCCTCCCCGGGCGCTTTCGGCAGGGCGAAGGCCCCTTCCCGGCGGGATAAAGGAGGGAAAGCGGCTGTTGAAATACTCACACCCCGACGGATGGGGTTTTCCTCGCGGTGACCGGGAATTGCCGCGTGCTCCGGCCCAAAAATACCAGGGGGACCG
>NW_010228126.1:0-3056 GCF_000690775.1 Eurypyga helias
AAGACCCCATCACCCACCGGCCCCCTCTCCACGCTCCTGGGCCGGGGGGACCAGTGAGCGCCTGGGATGTGTGTGGGATGGGTAGCACGAGGAGAGATGCTGCCGAATTTCCTGCCCTTTGATGCTCCGTGTCCGCTGCGTCTCCCGGAGGGGCCTGACACCAGATCCCCCCAGCTGTTGGGCTCCTCCAGCCCCTCTGAATGCTGCCCACAAGTGCTAAATGTGTCCGCACAACCTCCCCACGACACATGCAGATACCAACCGCGGCCACAGCCCCCTCCCCCGGCACCTGGCTGGGCCAGCAGCCCCCATCTCTCCCCTGCCCACCTGCTACACCTGACTCTTGGTAGGCCTTGGAGAAGCACCTAAAACACCCATCTAACACCAAACAGCTGCCACCAGCCCCCTCCTCAGTGTGCTGGGTTGGCTGGCTTGTCCCTCCACTGTAGCCCCTCTGCCAGGGCCATCCCCAGTGCTGGGGAGGCTGGAGGTGACAGCGAGTGGATGAGCTCTACAGCCACCCAGCTCCTGTTTTGGTTCAGGAATTGCCGGGATCCGCTGATCCCTGTCTGTGAAATCCCAGCTGCAAGGCTTGCTCGGAGGCAGCAGGCTGGTCCCAGATGGGATGGATCTCGACAAGGGCACAGGAGCAGGGGAGCTTGTGTCTGCACCAAGACCTCTCCTGGTCCACAGGCTGGGCTGCCATGCCCTGTCCCTGCTCCTGTGTCTCCATGCAGCCCTTGGGATGTAGGGAGGCAGGAGGAGAGTGAGGGGGCCTGCAGGGTCAGTGCCGTCCTGCCCAGGGAGACACCCAAGGGACCCTGCTGCCATCTGGCTGCAGTGGCACCCAAGGACCTTTCCGACACTTTCCCACCACAGAGGATGCTCTCCCTGAGCTACAAACATTGCCAGGAGGCCAAAAACCAGCTGCCTCGAGCCCTGCCCTCAGCACCCGCATTCCCACCCTGGCACAAGCCAAATGGTTGGGCATATAGGAACCCCAAAACCCTAAACCTCTGGGACTGCTGTGCCTCAGCCAAACGCTTTTTTCCTTCCATCCCAGCAGCCAGCCTGGAGGTGCCAGGTGACATATCCTGGACCACCACCCAATGCCACACATCCCCAGAGGCACCAGGCTGCAACCTCAGCCCCCTGTGACAGCGGAAGCGAAGCTGGCACTCCAGGGACCCTCCAGGTTTGCCCTGAGCACCCCATGAGACAAGGAGATGAGCCCCCAAAACGGCACCTACCGGAGAAGTTCCTGGTGGCCAGCATGGTGGTGAGGATGGCTCCCTGAAAGACACAGAAGGCAGAAGGAAAGGGCGTGCTGGGCCCCCCACCCCCCTGCCACTGCCCCCAGCCCTGCTCATCACCTGTCCCCCAGCCACCTCGCTGGAAGGAAACTGGCCCACGGGCTGATATCTTCCTCCTGCCATCAAAAGCAGCCCCCGGTACCCGACTCCACATCCCCAGCGCCAGGGCGTTGGGTTGCGTTCTCCGAAACTGCCTTCCCTCCAAGATGAAAGGGATATTAAATATCCCCAGGGCACATTTCGGTCTCGTTCTACCCTGGCCTAGATGTAGCACGGCTCCGTGACCGGCAGCTGGTGACGAGGGCAGCCACCGGGAGCGGAACCGGATTTAATTGCAATTAGAGCCGTGGCAGTTAAGAGCAGCAGGGCAGGGATTTTCATGGGAGCCACACAAAGATCACCTCCTGCAAAATAACATTCATAAAAATGCTTCCCCTTTTCCAGCTGACTCTACTAACTAGTTGCTCAGCGTATAATGAGATTACTTTGGGCTAATTGCTTACAGTAATGGATTACTATTTTGAAGTGTATGCCTGAACTAATTTGATTACTTGTCTAGCAGAAAAGTAATAATAGTTTATAGCCAGTTTCTTTTCTTGATAATCTTGTTAGCAGCCTGCAGCTGCACTGCTCTGTGCCACGTCGTGTTCCAGCCTGGAGCGCTGGTGTGTACGGATCAGGGCTGTCCCAGTCTGTGTCACTGGCTCTGGAGGAAGCATTGCTATTCCCAGAGTCCACTCCCAGTGCTGTGGTGCTGGCTGGAGCCGAGCAGCGCCCGGGAGGTGGGTGCTGCAGGGACGTGCTCCAGCTCCATGGTGAGGTCTGGGGGTTTCAGGGTGGGTTATGGGCACACGGCAGCATCCCAGAGGGAACGCCTCTAGGGCTGCTGGTGTGGGTGAGCCAAAGCTTTTTGCCTGTCTATGAATTACTTTGTTCCCTGGCTTGGTCACCAGGCAGAGAGGTCTCACTGAGCCTCTCGGATCCATGTCCTGCCCCAGAGAGGAACTTTCCTGACACTGACTCCGGTGGGAAAATCCTCTCCCAGTGTCCAGGGCAGCTGTGTTGTGCTTTCCTTCACCACAGCTTTTCTCCAAGCACGTGGGAACCCCGGCCATATGCAGCCACCACCCCACTTGGTCTCTTTTCCCTTCATCACATCAGGGATCCCCCAAATGCCCATCACCCCCATGCCCCTGAGACACCACCCTGTGCTTTCCCACTCGGTGAACAACCCCCACATTGACCTTATCATGCATTTTGCAGCGGCTTGGAGAGCGTAAGAGCGTTACCTTCAGCTTCCTCCGGGCATTGAACTTCTTCAGGCAGTCCACCGTCTCCTGCCTGTGCATGCACGACGCCACGGTGGCACGGTGCTGGGAGGAGAGAGACTGGGCTCAGAGCAGGCGCCGAGGGCAGGAGGTCCCCCCGTCACACACACACACACGTGTGCGGTCTCCTGCGGCCAAGGCGCGAGCAGAACTGCCTGAAAGGCAGCAGCAGGTCAAACTGCCATAGGCAGCAGGAAACAGAAGCTCTGGAATCAGCAGGATCTGACCTGGCAGGGGGGCTCGCAGAGAGCTGGCTGCCCCCTGCGTTAACCACTCGACTGAGCGGCCGCCTTCAGCCGCGTGCTCAGGGCTTGCGCGTGGTAGGGGGTACCTGGGTTAAACCCCTGGACTCCTCCTGCTTTTAGGACCTGAGTGAGAACCGGCACCGGAGCAGCAGGGGGCAGAGGGGGATTGC
>NW_010228127.1:0-7256 GCF_000690775.1 Eurypyga helias
CCATTCTATGATTCTATAATTCTACCTCAGAAGAAAGTAACAAAGACAAAGCCATTACCCGATCAGGAATGGGAAGGGTGTTTGAATCCTGACTGTACCTGAGGCTGAGCTGAAAAAGCTATTGCCACTTCAAGCAGTGCAGTGTTTGAATTGCCCTGCAGGGCTGGAGCCTGGTAAGAAGCACCTGTGGCAGGAGCGGGGTGGGGGTGGAGGTATGGTGTGTGTATTACTGTTAAATCTAACAGTAGGATTACATAGTTTCTATGTGGGTGTACTAGCTGGCCTCTCAAGTTAGGGGTTAGAGCCAGGAGGGAGCCTAGCTGGGTGTAACATCAATTCTGTGTCTTCCCCATAAGCTCTTCATGGCTGGGTCTTAACTTTCAGATGCTTTCCCTTAAGCCTCTTAAGATTCTTTAGCTCATGAAACATGATAATGGTTGCTCAATGGCATTGGAATAGAGTTTCTCTGAAGTCTGCCTGCCAGCTCTGGTTTTTGGTGAAGATTTCCCCAGCATGTTAAGCAACAGACTGTAGCATTTGACTTTCCAGCTGTAACTGTCATAGAGGTAGGGAGAAAAGAATCCATTAGTAAAACAAGATTTATGGCTGGTTACGCCTGTGTGCTTTCCCAAGCTGCGTATTTCAGAAGAGTAATTGGAATGGGGAAGATATCAGTAGTTTTCCTTCCCAAGGCTGGGTTTTAGGCTCTGCTTGTTGTTTGGCAAATGAGTGGGTTTGTTTTTCTTGCTTGCACATGTGAACATAATGCATGCTTAAGGGCCAAATACAATTTGGAATTGACCAAATACAACATTTTTCCCCTGTACGTTCCCTTCCAAATCTCAATAAACATGTGTTTGATTTCCAAAGGATCCTTTTGCTAGTGGCTTCAAAGCTGACCTGGTTAAAGCAAGCCATAAAATGAAACCGTCTTCCCCTAATTTGTCTTGGTAACAGAGGGACGCCGCAGCTCGTGAGCCCTGAATGCTGCCATGCAGAGATGCTTGCTGTGCGCATCCAGCCTGCACCTGGTAGATCACCAGGATCCTTGCCCAACATCAAATCCATGAATAAATGGGTCAGGGGAAGACAATACATCTGTCCCCATCCGTCACTGAACAAAACCTGGGAGCTGATCCCAGAGTGGTGCTTCAGCTGCTGGCTTTGTCCTACCCACAGGTCCCCACTGATTCCCATGGCCCCTCCACCAAACGGGGCTGTGCTTGCGAGCTCAGCCTTCCTCCCTCTGGACCCAGGCAGCATGGAAGAGGAGGATGGAGTGCTGCTGGTTGTAATTATCACCTTCATTTTCACAGATGAGCAAAAATGAGTTTAATTTATCACAGAGTGTGAAGGTGATCACCATTCAGTGTTTGCTGTTCAGACTCTTGGCTTTCTGCTGGACAAGCCAAACCAGAAAAAAAAATAGCTTTCCAAATGATCTCATTGCTGTTTCCTTCCCCTGGATCCAACAATCAGAGCACACAGTGAAGTGGTCAGCGAGGTCCTGCTTCACTGGAGGGACGGCAAACTGCAGTAGGTTCTGGTCAGGAGCTGCATTTTGCGAGAAAAGAGGTTCAAAAGGAGCTCCCACAAGTGACACTGTGGGACGGAAATTAGTGATGGAGTCTGAGGACTTAAATGTCCTTCTTTAGAGAAAAAGGAGAAAAGGGGGTTCAGAGGAGTTAGGTCCCAGTTCCCACTGCACCGCGGATTATTGCTTCCTCTTGCAAAGGAGGTGGACGGCACTGGACTGAACATGGAGGTGGGTGGGAAGCCATTGAAGATGTTGGCACTGGCAGCATCAATATCTCTCTTAAATGAAATGTTGGCAAAAGGAGATTAAAAGCTTGTAGGTGGATTTTCCCTTTCTGACATCCCTGACCTCGTCAGCCTGCAACCTTTCTAAGCCAGAAACCACTGCAAGCTGGAAACAGGTAGTCCAAGTGTGGGAAACTCCAGATAAGAAGAAGTTCTGTCTGCTTTCTGGGAAAGTGATGAGAGAAAGATGGAGGAAAATGGCCTTGGAGAGAGAGTAAAACAGCTTCTGGGAGTCTGTTTAGGAGAGGAAAACTGGGAGGAGAGGTGCACCAGCACCACATGGCTCATTCATATCTTCAGAGAGTCCCTAAACATTTTTCAGTATGATGCTCCGGGGTTAAAGTGAATATATGCATGCTGGCAAATTTGCTTTCTTAGTCACCTTTTGTGGACCCCTTAGGAGGAGCCCAGAGCTCTCCAGGACCACCAGCTGAGGAGCTCTGCAGAATGTAGAGAGGCTCAGAGGTGCTTTTTACTTGCATATCCAGCCTTTGAAGATGTTGCATTGCCTGAAGTTACAGCCTCTCCCCAGCCTGATGGTCCAGGGCAACAGGTAGAGACTTGAGAGCGAGCTGAAGATGCTGTTAGCTTAAATTGTTTTAAGAAGTGTATCCCCAGGCAGCATTGAAAAGAGGCTCCTGGAAGAGTGAAGCACAGTGAAGGGAAGGATTTCAGCCCTAGAGGAAGTGGGATAGGAGAGGTGGGAAGCTGTTCCTGGAGATAACGAGACCCAGGGGAGGCCACACAGCGAGCGCTGTGTGTCCTGGCTTCTTCCACACATCTGAGTCTGAAATTACTATATAAAAGGGATGGAGAAAAATATGTGGGAAGCGCTGCTGCCTCCAAGAACTGGTGGTCACCCAATGGGAGAACAGTGTAGTGCTGAGTTTGGGTAGGTGGTCCAGAGAAACCTTTGAGGTTTGGGGTACAGGGCCCAGGGATGTTGCACTGTCTGCATCCTTGGAGGACTCTGGGCAAAATGGTCCAACCTCATGGCTGACCCTGCTTCGGGCAGGAGGTTGAGGCATAGACGTCCTGAGGTCCCTTCCAAACTGAAGTTCCCTATGATCCTAAGACATATCCAGACTGTTCCCCTTTGCACAGCCTTTCCAGAGTATGTAGAGGGTTAGAGGTGAGAAGCCAGCACATCACTCCAGACTGTTATTTCCTGTTTTTTTCATCAGACAAAATCCCACACTGGTAAATCTGACATTGCCAGAAAGCATTAGAAAATGCTGCTTTTAACCTCCAGGGTCACACAGTGAGGGGGTGATGAGGTCTGAGTTTTATTCCATGGGGACAGAGTAACACGATGGAAATTACATTGGGCAGAAATTTAGAAAATAGTAGTGTCTCTTTTTTCATCAAGAAGTGTCATAGAGTAGCACCTGGAGATGTCCCAGACTGTGTTGGGGTTATGAAGGCATGACACTAAATTATCCTCAGGGATGGCGATTCCCCCATCTGGCAGCAAACACTTTCTTGCTCCGACCATTGTTGAAGAAGTCAAAGGCAACTTCAGTGATGACCACCAACAGCCCCAAATTCAGATTTCCCTACCTGCATGGGGTTAACTATTGCAAACAGAACATCTGGTAAGTCTCTTCCAGTTTACAGTCGCCCTCAGCCTCATCTGTCTGTCAGCCAAACTTCATTTACAAAGAGCAGTGGCTGTATGAAAAAAAATCTGGGTAACTCTGGGTCAGCACTGCTATTTTTGTGATACATTTCCTGTGCTTGCAGGATCTCAGTGTGTCGTGTCTTCATCATCTGCATCTCCACCCTGGATTTCATGGTGTACAGAGCCAGATTCACAGTGGTATAAACATGCAGATCTCAGCTCACTGGAGAACTAACTTGTCTTTATTTTTTTGACTTGGGGGCTGCCTTTTGCAATAAGAATAAAACAATAATTTAAAGGTAGAGGAAATCTTAGGATCTCTATTCCCTAAATAGCACTTGAGAAGAACTAAGATCTTTTAGCCTGAAGAAATTGGATAAATGGAGTAGGAGTTTTTTATCACCATCATAATTTATTATTTCATTTTCTCTCCTGAGGTAAAAAGTGGGAAACTTTTGTTACAGTCTTGTTCTACCCCTGTTTGGTGCTATTCATAAATTTTTCATGAAGAGCTCTGTAGGCAGCAAGTTTGTTCTCTGTATGAACATCCATTGCTCTCAGGACACTGCCTGGAAGGTACACTGTGCTGAAACTTTTATGGGATCCCATAAATGCAACAGGATCCCATAACTCTGAATGGAGGGAAGGAAAAGCAATGCTTAGGAAGCACAGCAGGTAACTACTTTATTTGTTTACCACACAAGTATGGCACAATTTGGTTTTTCCCTCTGAGCAGTCTGAATTATTCCCTTAAAAGTGCTGTTACAGTGGGAAAATGGTTCCTTGTATTCTTGATGCTACATAGGGATAAGGAAAGAAATTTTGAAAGCCTCAAGACATGGATCCTTGGCTCATAAGAAAGCAGGAAGCTGACACTGAGATTTCTGTATGCCATAAAGCTTTTCTGTCTGTTTTTATTTGTAGCTGTTGAGCTGTCACTTCTACGAGTTACCAGCTGCATCTCGGCTGTGCCTGGCACCATAGTGAGTGCCAGAGCTGGAGCTGACACCCCCGGTTTTATTTCTGGGGTTGCCTCTGCCCAGTCAGACACAAGGGATAGAGACAAGTCTTCATGCTGGTAAACTGGGCTCCCACCATCCTGAAAAGTCCTCCAGGATGGCTTGTGGACAGCTCTTCAGCACGCACCAGGACATCAAAGCCTTCACCCAGCCAACAAACCCAGAAGCCCATGCCTTTCATGGGGAAGGGTCATGCACGTGCCGGTAGCACAGGATGTATGAATTAAGTTTTAAATAAAATGCAGACTCATACAGAGTTGTCAGCCCAGGGTGAGAAGTTGAGGTGTCCCTCATGGGTGGGGGAACAGAAGACCTCTCCAGGTACATGTCTCGGGGCAAACAACATCTATTTCTGGGCCTCTGTGTATCCAACAGCATTTGTTCCATCAATGCAGCAGGGATTTACTAAAAATAAAAAAGGTATTCTTGGGGGAGCGTGCAAAGGCAGCTGTTTCCATAGACAGATGCCAATGTTGAGGTACCGAAGCTGAAAGCACAGTGAGAGAGACCCCTATCAGGTGAAGCAAACAGAGACTTAACCCAGATTTGGTGGTTTGCCGTTGGACAAGATCTAGGTCAGGAGGACCCACCAAGGAGAATCAGGAGCAGCTTCATCCCTTTTCCAAAGCACTCTGCTTTCCTCTTCCTTTCTTTGGCAATTGTTACAGATTTCATTCAGCTTTTGCAGCCTTCAAAATGTGGAACAATAGTGGGACAGCGAAGCTCAGGAAGCTAGGGAGCGGGAACAACAGTTGATGTGTGCTTTCCCAGCCATGCTGCCAGACACCTCTTCTCCTTCACTCCTCCAGGAAGTCTGACCTCTCTGTTGGGTGTTTTCCAGGCTGTTGATCTGCTTTTGCATCGCCCTGCACCCAAAGGAAATGTAAGGCTGCAGGTAACAGCCCAGTGCTATGTACCGGTGGTGAAAAATGACTTTCCGTGTTGGATGAAAGAAGAGCCTTGGGGGTAAAATTGCACAGACTCCTGTCCTGGGAAGGTCCTTTTCCCCCTCCTTTCTCAGCGTAGCCTTGCTGTGTTTCCAGGGCTCTGGAGCTCTGCACAGCCCTGGCCAGGCACATCAACACCCTGATGGTGATGGATCATGGCCATCAGGGTCTCGGTTGCACGCCAAGGAGAAGATGGAAGGAGCTATCACAGCACTCAAATGTTAAGAACGGGGCTCGTTGCAGGGAAAGGACAGCAGGGACACACTGTTAGGACATGTCCCCTTCCCTACATGAGTTCTGGATGTGGAGAGAACCTGGGAAAACCTTTTGGAGGCTAGAGGTCCATGGGCTAGGATGGGCGCAACTGGCAGGAGCTCTAAAGGAGACTGTCCCAACAGCATACAATAACAGAGGCAGGAGGGATATGTTTTAGGGGCTTTCTGGAAGGAAGCCAAGGGTTATTAGCAATGCTGAGAAACACCAATGGTACCTGCTTTTCCCTTCAGTGCTTCAGTTCCCACTGCTAATGTTGCCTTAGCAAGCTCATTTCAAAGCATGTCCAGGGGCTCAAAAAATAGGGCGAGCTTGGCACTGAGATGGTGCCAACTCCCTGTCAGCACACGAGACGGGGCTGGGTGGTGTAAGCCATGGCTTAGGGACATCTGCACATCGAACCCATCTGAGCTTTATCAGTGAGGACAACTAAAACGCTTCCCAGTTGCCCCAGGGCAGCTGGGTCATGGCCCAGCATATTTGTCTTGTCTTGTCTTCTCTGCTCTGCAGCAATGAGCAAAGTCCAACTTGGCTTTTTGGGAAAAAAAAGAAGTAACACTTTGGAGCATGTTCTCGTCTGCACCCAGGTAAAAGCGAGGTGTGCGTGACAGCCCTTGATCACTCCCTGTGTACCCCCCGTTTGCGTTGGGGTCCATTGCAAAGCAAGATGTAGTTTGCTCATAGCAGCCCCATGTCTCCTTCACACCCAAAGACTGCAGATTTAGGGCTTTATGATGCTGTTGGCAAATACTAGCATGATTAAAATACGGTGTAGACAAATGGTCTTGTCTCACTCTCCACCAGGGATGAGGATCCAGGGTGATTAACAGGGACAACAACGAGAGAGCTTGACCAGCACAGATTAACGTCAGGCTTTCCGGGGGAAAAGCACCACATGGTGGGGATAAGAGCAGTGACAGCAAATTTGGTTTTCCTTGATGCTTACTCAACTGCTTGTCATGCCATGGGGCAGCTTCCCTTTCCCCTGGGCTGTGATGACAAGCTAGAAGGATGGAAAAGGATGTGTTCCCTGCAGCCAGAGAATAGGTGTTTAATAGGTTTCAAGACACGTGCCCCTGCGTTGTTCATTAAACCCTGTCTCCAGAGCCTTTCCCGCATGGTGTTGACCTCGGTCCTTTAATTATAGATACTTGGAGGTGGTTGTGTGTGGGACCTAAAATCTCCATTCCGGCATCATGGTGATGGAAGCGGGATGCGCTGGGTCATTTTTTCTTGGCGATGATGCCACACGCAGGCCCAAGGGGATGGTGGAAAGAAGAAATCACAGTCAAATGGGAAAGACTGTAGAAGAGGGGTCAAAGCCTGTGGCCAGGCTGGCATCGCCAAACTGGGCAGGACGGGGCAGAGGGGGCATGATGGGGGAGGCAGAACTGGGCTCTGCAGGCAGGAGAGGCCGTGGGCTCTGCCCTCCTCGCGTCCCCAGTTTACGGCCAAGCCAACAGAAGGGCGTGCGGGCGGCTTTGCTGGTACCAGGGCATGGCCAGCACAGCCCGGGGCCGTGTGCTGGTGGGCAAGAGGGGCGTTTTTGGGGGTAGCGCCTGGGAAACAGTGGGG
>NW_010228128.1:0-3718 GCF_000690775.1 Eurypyga helias
GCGGTGGGGGCCCTCAAAGGAGAGGTGAAACCCTTGGCTGTCGGCAGCGCATTTGGGTCACCGACTCGCCGTGGTCACCGGGAACGGGGCTGGACACCAGCACAGCGTCTGCTCTGCAGGTCCCCAGTCCCAGTTTGCTGCCATCTCCCTCAGGAGGGAATAGTCGCCCGCCCCCCCCGGGCTCCCTGGTCACTGCCAGGGTCTTTCAAAGGCTGTTTGTGTGCAAAATGTTCTTGGTGTTAAAAAAAGCTGCACCATCTGGGTCAGGGCAGGGACTGAATAACAAGCGCTGCCCTGACCCAGATGCGGCTCAGAGCCTTTGCCAGCGCTCGGGGGCGGAGGCAGCTCGGGAAGAAGGCCTCACTTGTGCCTCCCCTGTGCCCTGCCATGGGTCAGGACCCCTTCAACAGGCTGCTCCAGGGCTCGCAGCCTCCAGGGAGGTCCAGGCAGGGCCACTGGAACGTGGTCCCTTTGCAGAGCCGAGCAGGGAAGGGCTTTGCGGCTGTTCCCTGGGCTCCTGCCCCTGCCATCACCTTGTCCCTGACTATGTCCATGCTTACTTTAGAGTGGGTTATTCCCTGTCCTCCTTCCCGAAGGTTTGCCATTCCTTCCTCTGCCCCGTGTGGTGGGGAAAGCCATCCCATCCTGATGACGGAGTTTTCTCCTCCGTACGTTCATCCTGGTTAGTCCACTGTCACGCAGGGACCCAAGTGAAAACTGGAGCATCCCTCCCTCCATGAGAAACCACGGTGCTGCAAAGCTTTCGGAGCGTGCCATACGCACGCTGCCCATGCAGATACGTCACCCCCTCGACTGCAGCACCGTGGGCAGGATCAGGCACTCGGTGTCCGGCAGAACTGCCTCTCCCACCACCTCCCTGGCTGCCTGCGGAGCTGCCGCTCGCGCTGCCAGCCCACGTCTCGCATGCGTCAACCTCAGAGTCAGGCGAGAGGTGGGCGTGGAGGCTGCCTGCGCAGGGATGCTTCGGGCAGCCTCACAGCCTGCCAGCAGGTCCAGCCCCCGTGGTTCAACCCTGCCCTGCTCATCCCTCGGTTGCGCTGGGCCGTCTGCCGGGGCTGGGGTCTCAAGGTGCTGCTGCCGTGGCCCTTCCACCAGCCCTGCTGGGCTTGTGCTCCTCCACGGAGCCGCTGTGGCAGTTTTCCATGAATTGTGACCATCCGTTGGAGGGACAGCCGTGTGGTTCGTGGGATGCCTCTGACTGTCCCCGCGTCTGTGTCGCAGGTGTTGGCTCCTTCCTCCTGTATTCGGTCCACGAGGGGATCCGTGGCATTCCCCTGGACCCCAACGACAAGTCGGACGCTCTTGTGCCTGTGTCGGGGACCTCCCTGGCCGTGGGGATCGACTTCCACGCAGGTGATGCAGGGGCTGGGAGCAGGACAACAGGGCTGGAGAGGTCAGGGAGGGGGAGCGTGAGGGGGACCATCACCGGACCCTCCTTTGGCAGTGCTCTGCCCTAGAGCATCTCCCCACAGCAGCTCAGGCTGAGGGAGGGGTCCTCACACTGGGGGCTTGGGGACAGCCCTGGTCTGTGCCATCCTTGGGGTGACCCAGAGGTGGTCACTGACACCCCCTCTCCTGCCTGGGCCCTCAGAGAACGACACCATTTACTGGGTGGACATGGGTCTGAGCACCATTAGCCGGGCCAAGCGGGACCAGACGTGGCGGGAGGATGTGGTCACCAATGGCATCGGCCGTGTGGAGGGCATCGCCGTGGACTGGATCGCTGGTGAGATGCGGCTCCGGAGGGGGCGGGCAGTCGGGGGGGAGCAGGGCTCGTGCGGGCGCTCACCGTCCCCATTCTGCAGGAAACATCTACTGGACGGACCAGGGCTTCGATGTCATCGAGGTGGCCAGGCTGAACGGGTCCTTCCGCTACGTGGTCATCTCGCAGGGGCTGGACAAGCCGCGGGCCATCACGGTCCATCCAGAGAAGGGGTGAGACACCACACGAGCCACCTGGAGGGGGCCGTCAGGGGGTGGGCACATACCAGAGACCCCCGGCACGCTCCTGGCAGAGCCGGGCAGTTTGCATGCAGTGGAGAAGGACTTGTAGGTCTCCTGCCACAGGAGGGACAGGCCCTCAGTGACCAAATCAGTGGGTTTAACCACCCTTTCACCAATGGGCTGAGCTTCCTGGGAGCTCCCTGTGACCTCGTGGGTACCAGCACCTCAGAAAATCCAAGTGGAGCCTCCCCAGACCGGCTCCAGCTTTGGACAGAGTCGCAGGGAGAAGAGAGCTGTTTGGGTCTGGGGAAGGATGGAGGATGGCACCTGACGTGCCGGGCACATGAGCTGCGTCCAGCTGTGATGCGGCGCTCCCTTCCCCAGCCGCAGCGCGGTCTGCAAGCACATGGCAGCCGGGAGCTCTGGATACCACGCGTCCGGCGGAGAGCCTGGTGTGCAGGGATGAGGGGAAGAGGTGTTCGTTCTCTGCTCCGGTAGCCGACAGGCCCAAGGATGCTGATTCTGGCCAGCTCCATGGTGACACCCTCGCTGTCCCCTGCAGGTATCTGTTCTGGACGGAGTGGGGGCAGTACCCCCGCATCGAACGGTCGCGCCTGGACGGGACCGAGCGGATGGTGCTGGTGAACGTCAGCATCAGTTGGCCCAATGGGATATCCGTCGACTACGAGGTACAGCCAACGACTGGAGGGACAGTGGGGCCTGGCTGGGAATGTGCCGGTCCCAAGGGTCCTTGCAGCCGTGCTGCGGGTGGTGGGGGCGCTGGGGATGTGGCTGCCCTCCCCAGGGCCCTGGGGTCTCCTCTCTCCGGGGCCCTGGGGTCTCCTCTCCAGTGCAGGGTGGGTTGTCCCGGGTGGTGGTGGTCTTCCAAACCCTGGGACCTTCTGCCGGACGTAGATGGAGGTGTGGAGGGGGCCTTAGTGCCACCCCAGGGTGCTGCTCTGTTGCTGACTGGGATGCTTTCTCATCGCCTCAGGACGGGAAGCTTTACTGGTGTGATGCCCGGACGGACAAGATTGAACGGATCGACCTGGAGACAGGTGAAAACCGAGAGGTCGTCCTGTCCAGCAACAACATGGACATGTTCTCCGTGTCGGTCTTTGAGGAGTACATCTACTGGAGCGATAGGTACCTGTGTCCGAGGGGTCAGGCGGTGCTGGGGGTGCCCCAGACAAGGGGGAGCTGGTGGGTGCCATGGGGAAGGTGGCGGAGCTGGGTGCTGCCGGGGTGGGCCCTGCCTCGGTTGCTCGGTGACTCTGTCCTTCCTCAGGACTCACGCCAACGGCTCCATCAAAAGAGGCAACAAGGACAACGCCACCGAGTCGGTGTCCCTGCGGACAGGGATCGGCGTGCAGCTCAAGGACATCAAAGTCTTCAATCGGGCCAGGCAGAAGGGTGGGTCTGGGAGCGGGGTGTCACCCCCCCGGCCCGGACTGGGCTCCCACGGCCGGCAGATGCAGGGAGGGGGATGGAAACAAACGGGCCACTGTGTCCTTGTGAAAGAACCGTGTCGTGCCGTGGGCAGAGCCCGGTTCTTCACCTGCTTCCTCCGGGAGCGGGAAGAGGTGAAAAGCAGCCGAGAGGCCGCTTTTCTTCCTCCTACACAGATCCTGCCCAGTCCCTCGAACAACCACCCCGTTTCCTCCCCAGGCACCAACATCTGTGCCCAGAGCAACGGGGGCTGCCAGCAGCTCTGCCTGTTCCGGGGCAGCGGGCAGAGGACGTGTGCCTGTGC
>NW_010228128.1:3728-6739 GCF_000690775.1 Eurypyga helias
GACGGGGTGAGCTGCCGGGACTACGACGGTTACCTGCTGTATTCGGAGCGCACCATCCTCAAGAGCATCCACCTCTCAGACGAGAACAACCTCAACGCGCCCATCAAGCCCTTCGAGGACGCGGAGCACATGAAGAACGTCATCGCCCTGGCCTTCGACTACCGCTACGGCTCCAAGGGCAGCAACCGCATATTCTACAGCGACATCCACTTTGGCAACATCCAGCAGATCAACGACGACGGCACAGGGCGCAAGACCATCGTGGAGAGTGAGTGCCACGGGGCTCGCTCTGCGCACTAGCCCTCGGACCCCTCGTTTCGGGTCTCCGTGCCCCACCTCTTCCTGAACTCACTCTCTCCTCCAAGGGGTTTTTTTCCTTTTCCCAGTTCATGTTTTTTGGTGTTTTCAAGAGGCGTTTTGAGTGGCAGCTGTTAAGGGTTCAGCTGTGAGCCTTCTACCCGAGGCAGCGGGCTGTGGTAGAGGACACAAGTGTCACGAGCAGTCTGCAGAGCTTGTTCTGGCAAGGGGAACGTGTCACAAGGCTCAGGCGTGCACGTGGGTGTGCGCTGCTCTAG
Source organism: Eurypyga helias (assembly GCF_000690775.1). Classification (NCBI taxonomy): domain Eukaryota; kingdom Metazoa; phylum Chordata; class Aves; order Eurypygiformes; family Eurypygidae; genus Eurypyga; species Eurypyga helias. The sequence goes on from NW_010228128.1 coordinate 4,304, forward strand.
AAACAAGGCACTGCAGCAGACTTGGGCTCTGCTCCGGGTTTGCATTTGACTTCCAAGCCAGACCCACCGAGCCTGCGCAGCCCTTGCCATGCCTGGCCCTGCCTTCACCTCCAGCCCCGGGGTTTGCTCTTGGTTGGGTTTTTTTAGTTCCTACAGCAGTTGAAAAAGTCGTTGCTGCTGCTCCGCGTCACTCGGGAGCTCCTCCAGCAAGGGCTCTAGGCGTGCTCGCTGATGAGTGCGTTTACATGTGGCACTTGGCTGTTGTCACTGAGAGCAGCGCCCTTCTCTCAGAGCTGCTTCATTAACCCTTTTGCTAATGAGGGAGGAAGGATGGGTATACAATTCCTGGGAGATGATGGGAAGGTCTCCATGGTTGCTCACGAGTCTTCGTCTTGTCACTTTGTGCCTCTGGGCCTCAGCTCTCCCCTGGCAGAGGGAGACCCTTCCCAGCCCCACTGCTGGGGGACAAGGGGACGCAGAGCAAGGCCTGGCCAGCGCAGGGTAGATGATCCCAGCACGAGCTTGAAAGCCAAGTTCGCGTCCTCATTTCATCGTAGGTGAACACCACTCAGCCTTCCTGCAATGTTGGTACCTGGTTGGTAGCATGGGTCTGCCCAGGAGGACCCCAAAGTCTCCTGGGGTCTCTGCCGCGTTGGCGTGGGGTTAGCGAGCAGCCAGAGCCTCCGAGGGGTTTTTTGGGGTGTAATTAAAAGCAAGAACTTCAGGCTACTGAAGCAGCTACGGCCAAGTGTGGAGTGAGCCAGGCGGCCTTGCAGGAGCACGGGCTGGACACGACCCTTGCCTCTCCTCCTCTCCTGCAGATGTGGGCTCGGTGGAGGGGCTGGCGTACCACCGAGGCTGGGACACGCTGTACTGGACAAGCTACACCACCTCCACCATCACCCGCCACACCGTGGACCAGAGCCGTCTGGGGGCTTTCGAGAGGGAGACGGTGATCACCATGTCGGGGGATGATCACCCCCGGGCCTTCGTGCTGGATGAGTGCCAGAAGTGAGTGGTCGTCGATGGTCCATCCAACCCGGCCAGGGGTCCGTGTGGTCCCAGGGCCAGCGTCCAAGTGGACACTCCTCCGCAGGGGAGGAAGCACAGGTTCCCAGCACAGAGGGAATCAGACCCCAGGGAGGAAAGGCCACCCAGCTCCCCACACATCCTTCAGCAAAGCAAAGACCCCCCTCCCATCCCCTTCTGGTGGGCTGTACCATGAGGTACCACCTTTCTCAGCTGGCTGCAGTGGCCTCATTCATCCCTTTCCATGCAGGGACAATGTCCCATCCATCCCAAAGTCCCTGGAAGCCCCAGAGCAGCAAAGGGGGGTGGGCTGAGCCACGTACGTGGCAGAGAGCCGGGATGGCAAAGGCATCGCGTGTCTCTCCCCTTCCAGCCTGATGTTCTGGACCAACTGGAACGAGCAGCATCCCAGCATCATGCGTGCCACCCTCTCTGGTGCCAACGTCCTCATCATCATTGACCAGGACATACGGACACCCAACGGGCTGGCCATTGACCACAAGGCCGAGAAGAGCTACTTCTCCGATGCCACGCTGGACAAAATCGAACGCTGTGAATACGACGGCTCCCACCGCCACGTGAGTCTAGACCTGGCCCTGGCAGCAGAGATGGGGGAGGAGAGCGGCGAGTGTTGAAAACGGGGCTGGCACGTTGTCAGAGGAAAGCAGAGCCGTTCCTGGGGTGGGTGGGACGTCCTCGTGCGGATGCGCTGAGGACGGGCTGCCTTTGGGGTGGGGCTGGGGGGCCGCGTCCCACAGCCAGGTTCCCTCGTGCTCACGGTTTGCCAATGTCCATCAGGTGATCCTGAAATCGGAGCCCGTGCACCCCTTCGGCCTGGCTGTCTACGGCGATTACATCTTCTGGACGGACTGGGTGCGCAGGGCTGTGCAACGAGCCAACAAGTACGTGGGCACGGACATGAAGCTTCTGCGCGTTGACATCCCCCAGCAGCCCATGGGCATCATTGCCGTGGCCAACGACACCGACAGCTGTAAGGACGCCCCACTCACCACCCACAGCCTCACCACCGTGGCCCCCAGCTCCCCTGCCTCTGCCAGACCCCCGTCCCGCTCCTGGGTGGCTCAGCACCCTGCCGGAGCGCTGCTCTTCCACCCCGTCTGCAGGCCAGGGGAAGGGGGAACCCATCCCGCCATCCCTCCTGGCCCCTCGGGACCCCCACGCCCAGGACAGTCTGTCTCCAAACTCTGTGCAGACTGAAGAGAGAGGGAATTTGGCCACTTTGTGCTCTTCCCAGGGCATCCTCCTTGCAAGATCCAAGGAGGCTGGATGCCCCCAACCCCATGCATCCTCCATAGCCCCACCTGAAGACCCTGGGGAGCATCCCCTACTTTTCCTCTCCCCAGCAGGGAGGACAAGGGCAAGGGCCTGCTGATACTGTCCCTGGCA
>NW_010228128.1:6826-8395 GCF_000690775.1 Eurypyga helias
TCACGCCCAAAGGACACGTCAACTGCTCCTGCCGCGGCGAGCGTGTGCTGCAGGAGGATTTCACCTGCAAAGGTGGAGGGGAGGTGGAAGCGGCAGCTGATGGGGTTGGGAAGGGGAGGAGGAGGCCTGGCAGAGCTGACGTTCCCCGTTCCTTCCCCAGCCCTGAATTCCACCTGCAACATGCACGACGAGTTTGAATGCGGGAACGGTGACTGCATTGACTTCAGCCGGACCTGCGACGGCGTGGTCCACTGCAAGGACAAGTCGGATGAGAAGCAGTCCTACTGCAGTAAGGTTCCTCCTCTTGCTGCTTTGCTCCAACACGCGCACCGCCCCCCTGCACGCACCCCCCGCACGCGCCGGTCCCCTGCTCAAGCTGTCAGCTCTGTTCAGCAAAGGGACCAAGACTCCTGGGTGGCTTCTTGTGACCCTCAAGTGCTCGCAGTCCCTCTTGCCCTCCCAGAGATGGGCCCAGCCAGGCTTTAAGGGTTCCAGAAATTTGGGGGAGGGCAGGCTGGAGAGTTGGCCGCCTTGAGCCAGCGTGGTGGGGGCTGCAGCACCCTCCCTCTAACACCAACCCTCGCTCCTTAGCTGGGAAGGGTCTTTGCTGGGCAAAGGCCAAGCTTAACCCTGCTCAGCACGCAGGAGCCTGTTTCCTAATCCTGCCTGTGGAGTTTCTTCCCCTGCCGAAGGGTCCCTGAGGAGCTGAGACACCCGGGGTGCCGCCAACCTTCCCTTGCTCACCTCCTCCTCCTCCTCCTCCCTCGCAGGCAGCCGCAAGTGCAAGAAGGGTTACCTGCACTGCATGAACGGGCGCTGCGTCGCCAGCCGCTTCTGGTGCAATGGCGTGGATGACTGCGGGGACAACTCGGATGAAGTGCCGTGTAACAGTAAGCAGGCTGGCTGGCTCCCGGCCAGCCCTTGCCAGGGCTCGGTCAGCTGTCTGGGATGGGGACGGAGGCTTGGGGAGAGAGTTACCTTCAGCTTGACAGGAGCAGAGCAGAGCCAGGGCTTAACGGAGAGTCAAGGTCTAAATCCTACTTGTGTCACAGAGCACGTTGTAAAGCTCGCTCTCCGACAGCTGGGAGGAGGAACTCCCGGGCACAGCCACGCAGCACTCCTGGCCTCCCGACCGCAGTGGTTGGACACCCAGGAGGGACACAGGGAGGTGGTCCTCATGGCTCCCTTGCTCCCGAGAAAAGGGCATCCCCAAGGGCAGCAATCCCTTCAGAGCTGCAGGGGCTTGTCTGCTTGGTTCAGAACCAGGAGGGAATGTCCGGAGCTTCCCTGTCCCTAAGGACAAGCCGGCTCAGGAGAGGAGCTCAGGCTGCTGGGCTGAGAGAGGCACTGGTTCTTGGCCGGGAGGGGACCAGAGCTGGGAGAGCTGGTCCATAGCTGCGCTGGGCAGCGGGTGTACTTGCATGCCCGCCCTGGGGTGGCTGCACACGCTGCATCCCCCAGCCCAACCTCATCCACGGCGGGGACTTCCCCCTTGCAGAAACGAGTTGCGCTGCTACCGAGTTCCGGTGCCGAGATGGGAGCTGCATTGGGAATTCCAGCCGCTGTAAC
>NW_010228129.1:0-24091 GCF_000690775.1 Eurypyga helias
TTGGGGGTTGGGTTTTTTTTTTTTTAAGAAATTTTAATAGTATTTACAAAATACCAAGAGATAATTTGTACTGGCCGATGGCAAACAATAAAATATAAAATACTTCAGCCTATTTTAAAATATTTGTTTGTTACACAGTTGGAGTTTTGCATTTAAAAAGTGGCTAAAATGACAAGCAGAGTATAAAACAAAAAAATAAGACAAGCAAAACTAATTCCAGATGTATTTTACTGTGATTAAGACCTAATGCTGTGGTTTAATTGCAGCCAGCAGTTGGGATTATACAACTAGGTTGGATTATACTGTAAGTACAAGAATTAGTGAGAAGTGACAATTTACAGTAAGTTCTGAGAATTAGGGATCATAAAAAAAGACTCTCACCAAAGATGTAATTACAAGCTCAAAGCTTCAGCAGAACTAAACATTAATGGGGGGTGTGTGTGTGTAATCAAGAAGTTGGCTACTATCAGTCTTGACAGAATTAAGCCTCCTGGAATGACAGAAATAACCTTTAATCTTGAGAACTCTCACTCAGTAAAAGATTCTTTACACAAAAGAGTATTTTCTAGGTTACTCAAGAAAGCTACAGTAAAAACCATCCCAATATCATGTATAAAACCTAGCAGGCTATAGAGTCTTTCCCAAGTAACTGATCTTTTCTTTCACCGGTGATTTACATTCAGACCATCTCCTTACAGAAGAACATTTTTCTCCTTAGAGATATTTTTGATAGTAACTCTTATGATTCTCATTATGCACTTCATGATTTTCTTCTGACACCATCTCTTTTTCATCATTGCCCTCAAGTACGTTTTTCTACTTTATCTAATCAGAACTGTAAAGTAGTGAATTTATAGTCACTAATTTAAGTTAATTACACTAGATCACAGAGTCACTTAAAAATATGCATTTAGCCATCAAGACTTTTTTTTTTTTCTTCTAAATTACAGCTTCAATAATATATTAAGACCGAATATAGGCATTTACTTGGTTGGTATAATTCCAACACAAATAGGAGATGAAAATGTATTCCCTCAATGCCAGTTTCTAGCTGTTACTATTGATTATAGTACCACAAATGTGACTGTAACAAAGGGATGATTCTGAGCAATGAAGCACCTGTACGTCATTATTTGGTAACATCATGAGAACCATGAAAATACTTATTCTTCGGTAAAGTCACTACTGGTGGCTATACTCCTAAGGACCCTCCATCTGTCCTGAAGTTAGAATGTTAGTACTGACAGACATTTTTTCCCTTCATAAGATCTTATACAAAGAAAGAATTAATAGCTTAATGATCAGACATGAGCTAGCAGTCAATCCAGACACCACACAACTATATCATCAAAAATACCCCATGTAGCGTGAACACTTTGAACTCTTTAAGTTAGCCTGGACAAATTCCCTCCTTTCCCTTTTGTAAACATACGCTTTATCACAAAATCAGCATTCTTAAAATATATTTTGCCATCCAGATAACACAGCTTTGTAAAGTATAATCAATGAAAAACATCCCTTAAAATGTTCTTTGCTTTTTTCATTTTTTTCAGACTTGATAGTACTTAAAATTGTTGTGACTCCCTGTTGTAAACTAGTAACAAATATGCTGGTCTTGCAGAACAGTCATCAACTCCCCTGAAAAAAGTGAACTGCATAATAAAATCTCTGATATAGCATTAATATCATAGAATCATAGAATCACTAGGTTGGAAAAGACCTTAGAGATCATCCAGTCCAACCGTATCTGTCAGCGACTAAACCATCTCTCTCATCACCTCATCCACCCGTCTCTTAAACACATCCAGGGATGGTGACTCCACCAGCTCCCTGGGCAGCCTGTTCCAGTGTGTGATAACCCTTTCGGTGAAGAACTTCTTCCTTACATCCAATCTAAACCTCCCCTGGCGCAGCTTGAGTCCATTCCCCCTCGTCCGATTCATTATGGCAATCATGGATTTTTTTGTCTCCAAAAGCACTCTAAAACACCTTTCCACCATATATTTCAACAAATAGCAAAACACCTAACTCAAAACCTCTGTATTTTAAATATGGGTTTAATTTTGGCCCCATAGTAACAAAGTACTTTGCAAAAAAACTGCACCTATCTTCCACGTGAATAAGATTAACTTTTATTCACTTGTGGTATCACTTTCTTAATGGTCTCATTAGCATAAGGATTGGCTCATTTATCCCACTCGTCAAAAGCAGAGATCTCTTCAGTTTCTGGTGTGGTTCTCAGGATGTGCAGAATTCATGAAAGAATCACTGAAAAAGAGTAATGTCCTTGTATTTCCAATAGTAAACAAGAGCAACCCCTTTTGTCAGTTTAATCAAAGCAATACTATTTGGGCACTTATTAGGAGTTTACCACTGGAAATAAAATGCGATGCCAAATACGTGTTATTCCCAGAAAATATGCAAGTTTGCAGTGTCAATTCCACTATACCTCTGCAGACAAGAAAAAAAATTTACATGTTCTTAGACAAAAGTCTGCAGCAAAAGAAACCATTTAGCAGCCTGAACAAAAAAAAAAAAAATTAATCAGTGACTATGGGAACACAAAGCACCACTTCATATTCACTAAACTGGAGTAATTGCCAGATCTAGAAAAGAAGATGCAATCTGTTCTGTTCTAAATGGAATGGCATGTATGAGAATAATGTTAATGGTATGGTCAGAGAAGCATTTCTTTTTATGGTAACAGTATATTCTAAACATTTCCCTTTTATTAAAAAAACACTTCCATAGTTTCATGTTCACAAGGCAGAAAATGTTCTGGAGATGTAGACTGCACCCAAACTGTCTTCTATCACATTCCTTCCACATAAAAATACAAAACCCCATTGTTTGCAGAGTAAATAAAAATTCTTCAGAGTACTTTCTTTCACCAGCATTCCACTCAGCTGCTTGCAAAGAAACCTGAATGCTAGCTAGGGGCTTCTGTCTGTAAATACCATTGGTATGTCAGAAGATTTCCCCCTTCCCTGCCTAAAAACTTTTCCTTAAATTACATTCAGGTTTCTGTCATACCATAACAACTTCAATACGGCACTTATTTCAGTATTTTGTAAATGTTTCATTTCCATTTCCACCTCCAGTTATTGTTGATTTACATTTTTCATCCTGGCTGCTCTGCAGGATGTACATCCTCACAATATTTATGTGAGGTCTTACAGCTTTAACATGGAATATTGTTAACTACTATGGCAAAACCACATTGAGACATACACTGAAGTGATATCCTGTGTTATAGGATAAGCAAAAGGTTTCACCATGTGAAAATGTGAATCAAAATGTGTGCTAGCAATTGAATTCCTGATGGCAAAATAAAAATGACTCATGCAAAAAGATGTTTGTTTGGGCTTTTGAGATTCATACAAACTTTCAATTCCGTCCATGGGAATAGATACTCCTCAGTTGTGCAGTTTGATTTTTTAGTTTAAATGAGTAAAAAATCCAAAACAAACCTCAACAGAAAACTGTTTTCTTTTGCCTGCAATGGGTCAATATAATGCGAAATGAAAAAAACAGGGAGAAACCTCAAACAATCCTAGATCACTTGGAACCCAGAGAAAGCTTTCTAAAAGGCCACAAACCACTCTGTGTATTCCAGGTTTGTACCAAAATCTTGACTCACTGTATATTGCAAAAATCCTGTGCAGAGCATGAAGGTTAAAATTAATTTGTACTTGGATAATTCTTTTTTTATTTATTCTATAAATTTTAGAAGTCATATGTGAAACATTATGCAATATACTTTATAGTTCAGATACCTAAAGGAAACCGTTCGGATATAAATGTCGCAGTCAATTTCTCTCCTAACTGCAGCACGTTATCTTTAAGTGCATTATTCTAGAACCCAGAAACTAACTGGAGATCCACGGTAGTTGTTTTCAGTTCAGAACATTCCTTAACTCAACTGAAGCAGTGTTTAGCTGGGCACCATCAATAAGGACAGAATACAGCATTATCTTTCTTTACAGACCATTCTCCAAATTTTGCACACAACAACATAGTCACACTCACTAAATCAGAGCAGAATTTGCAAGATATCTACACAGTGCAGGACTATCTAGAGCACAATTTGGAGAATACAAGTACATTATCTATACACAGCATTTTCCTTGTATAACCTTCATCCATTACATAAAACAATGTGCAAGCACTGAAAACAAAGTATGACAAATGCTTAATAGATTAACTATACCGTATTACTGTCTGTACATGTCTATATTTTATAGTTCTACTGGAATCTGTACATGTGAGTACACATATATGCATGTGATATTGCATTTATATTAGAGTCTTAAAGAAATATGGGCTATTCTGTTTGTGCTAACAACTGGATGGAAGCTAAAAGCAGCTAAACTTAAGCGATACACTCCTACTTGGCTTGATAAGGAAGGATTAAGTGGAAGTTAACTGGTATCACCCCTATCTTCTAATAAAACATTGTATAATCTACTGCTTTCCCACTTCCCTGTGAAATCAATGGATCAAATACTTACTTAATAGGGCTACTAAATCACTTAAAAGGACAGTCTTGAACAAAGTAGAGAACTTAAAGCTCTGTCAATGAGCGTTTTTCAAGCAGCTCTTACAGTTTCTTACCAGCTCTTGTGTATCTTCCGCTAATGGCAAAAACGTAGCTTCCAGAATAGCAACTTGATCAGTGCTGAGCTTCTGCCACAGACTAATCAGCATAATTACCAGATGGGTGGCACTTTTCAACTTTGTGAAGGCCTGGAACATGTTGGCTTGATTTTCTTCTGCTGCATCTGCTAGAGCTATTACCTGCAAAAATTACAAACGTCTGTTAAGTATCATTTTACCATCCATGAACACTCAACACTGACATTACCTTTGGCACACTCTTGTTTTCCTTTAGAAGATCCTGAGAAATTTTGTTTTCCATAAACACAAACCACAGAGTATTAAACGAGTTATCATTTATCTAGATTTTTCCCTTGCATACCCAAGGCAATTTCAAGTCCATATGGCAATAGGATGAATCTATCTTGTATAATCAGTGTAAAAAGGATTCTGTTTAGAGCATATTCTTAAGACATTCCTGAAATGGATCCCCATCACATCACAGAATACAAGATAACAAACTAACTTGTAGGTTTATACCACACAAGACATTAATCCCTATATGACCAGCAAGCTGACTGTATTAACCAAAACCAATACATTGATTTTATGCAATTAAAAATGCAGTATATAATTATTTCCACATGAACGTAACTGCCATCTGTTATTGTATTAACTCTTGGATACCTCTATGTTTTTCACTCGTTGCTTCAGCTTTTATGCCAAAATGTAAACATTACGGGTCATGCATACGAAGGCAGTATCACTTTAACTGCCAGACATTATAAGGGAATTTTCAAAATAAAATAACATGGACAGATTCACTTCTTGTAATATGGTAAGATAGTTCTGCAGAGTACTTCAAGATGGGGAAAAACAGAAGAGCTATTATATGCTATTCTACCCAGTTCAGAAATAACTTGCCATTGTATATAACACTGTCCACTCAGCATTACAAAAATTGTTATTTTGAAAAATATTGCTATAAATGCTGCCTTTCTTGAAATGCGATGTTTAGACACTTTCCATCACTGGTGAAAAGTGAAGATGACAGTGATTTCAATATGCAATTGATATCATTTCAATATGACAAGAGATTTTCCATGGTGTTTGCACTGAAGTAACTGAAGGGTTAGGGGTTTCTCCTGGGGGAGCTCAACTCAGAGGGCCTGTTCTCATAATGCTCAAAGAATGTTGATTATCTTTACTGGCATGTAAATGAACATAAAGCACCTCCTTCAAACAAACCGAAGGAAAAAGTGATTATCATCTGCAAAATGGGGTAATAGGTGCTTGACTGGAGTTGTGAAAAGCCTCACTGAAATGCAGTTAAAGTGTAATTAGTATTACAACACAATCTACAAAGTAAAACTTGCAGAGCTTGATCCATTAACAATTGGCAACAGCAGGAAAACGAAAATATTGTATGAAGCATCTTCAGCTGGGAAAAAAAGCCAACCAGCTGTTAGCATTTGGTAGAAGATAACTAATTTTAATCTGCAGCACTGGCATTAGAGATGTGTTCCCTCCAGGCACCCATGTGAGTGAGAAGATAAAGAAAACAGAATTTTAGGGAACTATAAATATGAAACATTTCAAACAAAATGTGTTGATAGCTTTTGGTTTAGATTTGTACATGAAATGTTTCCAAATAAAATGGAGAACCCACAGGACACTCATGAGTCCAAACACTACATAAATCAGAGCCAAATAACAAAACAAAAGAAACAAACAATAAGAAAAAAAAAAAGCCCAGCTAACCGCACAAAGGAGAAGTGAGAAATTAATCCCAAATAGTGAAAACCAAGATGACACACTTTGGTTGGAGGAAAGTAACAGCGTCACGGACATGCCACCTGATGTCATCGTACCCATGTTCAGTTTGCTCAGACCAAAGCCCTGATGGCCTTCATACTTCACATTCTGGACAAGGTGGAGTTTGGTACTGCTGTTACTTTTCGACAGAGTTATGGGGGACAAAGCTACAAGACAAATGCAACACGGCTTAGTATCCTACATCAGTTGCATCTGACCACTGTAACCAGCAACAATATGCACCACACAGCTTCATCTTTCTGTGGAGACAAGTAGCAACAGTAGACAAGTTCTCCTCAGTCTGACAGAGGCCTTTCAAGGATCTAATGACTTTTCCAGTCCAGTACGCATTGAGAATTTTGGGAAGAAAAATATGCTAAGATGAACTTCATATGCTGATGGCATTCATCAGCATGCTTCATAAAGTACCATTACTGGATAGGATAGTGCAATGGATAACGTCAAAATTCCAGGAATTTGTTATACAGGCAAGCTAGCTGCATCCTATTATGGATGATGCTCAGCTAATATCAATAAGGCTGAAGAAGCAGGCAAATATAGGTGAAATTGTGTGACAACTACTTGGACCCCACTTACACAACAGCTGTCAAGAACCCCTTCTCGACTGAGGCATTAATGAATTCCTAAGTGGTTTCTCACTCCGTGCTACATTTCAGCTTCCACTATACTTTGTGTATCTTTGGTACAGTTCTGAAGGCATAATAATACAAGATAAATATTACACCAGAGACAAGCATCTAAAGAAGAGTTGAAGTCTTGGAGTGTTGCAGGTCACTGAAACACAGAGCAATTAAACCTTTACATGATTACACAGATGAAGTAACCTAAAATAGCTTTCTGAGATCTGGCATTCCCAGGATAATACAATATTAATTGCCATACGATAACGTAGGCACACACAGTCACTGTAGTTTTGAAAAAAGCCTATACCACAGAGAAAAAAACTGTCAAAACAGCATCCTTTAAGATATGCTGAAAGTTGAAAGCCAAAGCAACACAGAGGGCAGCTAGAAGGGACTAAAGATAACTCTGAAGTTATATGGTTCCACAGTGAATACTTCATTTGAGAGGGGGAAAAAAAAAATAATATCAATCTTTCCTCACAGAGGAAGATTACTCTAAACATCTCCCAGGGCATCAGCTACAGATTTTAGAAGGGTTCAGGGGTTCTTCATTCAAACACTTGCAGAATTTAAGGATAAGTTCTAAAACCATGACATTCCCATCCTTAGTTATTTTATTTTCACCTGAACATTATCTCTAACTGCATTTCATAACGGTTGAGGGAAATAAAGAATCCACACCTTTTGCAAACTGAGATCTTAGTCTCTTCAGACTCAGTCATGGTTTCTCCATAATTTCCCAACTTTATCTTCAATTCTCACAGTAGTTGTTCAATCTCCTTAGATAAGATCTATTTTATCATCTTTCTAAATAGATGTAAAATTAAAAAAAAAAATACCAAAAACACCAAACAAACAAAAAAAGACCACACAAAAGGGAAATCCCTCCTTGTCTCACTTTTTCACAGGGTAGGTAGAAAAAAAAAATATATTGCAACTGGCAGTTGCGAGCATAGCTTCAACGCAAATATTTTAGACTAACTGCAAGCTATCAAGTAAAAAGTCTGTCTATATTGCATAGGCCTATCATTCTGTAATTTTTTTCTTCCTCCTTCTTCAACAATCTTAAGCTTTCAAAGAAAACTAAAATCGTTTTCTAACTTACTTTCTAAAAGCAATGGAAGAAAGGAAAGGGGCTGATGCAGTAAAGATTTAAGAGGTACTAGAAGGGGTTGAGAGTACAGTACTGAATATATATTTTTACAACTGATGAAAACTTGCTTTTCTTTTACATTTTTTTGTTTAAATTTTTCTGACCAAATTCTTGCTCTATTCCAATACACCTACCTACAGCAAAGTACAGGCCAGTTAAGTTATTAACGAAAGCACGTTGTAAAGAGACAAGAAACAACAGAAAACATTCTCTAAATTAATATTTAATATTTTTACTACATTTCATAATCACAGTTGCAAAAGTAGAGCTGAAACCCAGAAGTATTTTTATAATCCTGAGAAGTTCATCCCTCAACACTATTACCAGGGTTTGACTGCAATAATTTCCAAGCACAGAGCATTTTCCATGTTTTCAGCCTTAAGTCTTCAAGCAGAAAGACTTCTCCCCATTCCTAAGCAGACCTTATAACTGGTCAGGCATTTGAAAACTGTAAACTAATGGTGATTAAAGTTTTTAAAATAAATTTCTCCATTCACCATCCAGCAATAACTTCAAAATTACTAATCCCTCTGCAACATACTTATTCTTGTATATTCAGACCAGTTCCCTGGGACAATAATTAACATCAGCCTCCCAAGATTATTCCAATAATACAAAAAAAATACAAATAAAATTCCAAAAAGACAAAAAGCCTTCTTATGAGCTGGATAGGAAGGCAAAGAAAACTTTGAAAACGGGCAAGAAATAAAATAATGAAGTTCCAAGGAGCTTTCTTTTCAGTTGGTAGTATATTTTTCTTGGGAGTCCCCAGCACCACTGGGACTGAAGACTCCCTCAGTTTTATGCCATATTCTAAACCGGAGAACAGGAAATGTGACTGACAATTTCTTTTTCTTTTTTTAATACAGCCAAGAAAAACATAACTGTCCACCACTGGTGAAACTTTCGCCAACTGGTCCTATTCTCACCTAGTTCTATCACACTGGGTTCAGCCTCTAGTAAATTTTAAGTATTTTCATTTTTAGTAGAAATCAAGTTTGAAGAGAGCACAAGTTTGGCATTTCAGGAATACAGAATCTCTTTATATTTGTTCCATAACACTTGGGAGCAGGTATTCTATGCAAAATTTGTTAAGATATGAAAAATAACATCAGAAATGTAATTATTCTGAAATGACACAGGGATGATGGATTATCAAGACTATTACGTACTCCACAGCAAATTAATCAATAATTAAAGCCTTTATACCTAGTTTCCAAAGAGCCATTCTGTGCACAGTTACACAAGCATAAACTGAGATCACAAGCTCACAGGCCTCTTCTGGAAATCATTCTTTACTGCAAGGCAGTTAGTCGATTCGATCTCTTCCAACTATTTTTAAATAAAATAAGATCTTCATAAAACAGGATTTTAATGCATATAAAGCTGAAAAAAATAGAATGCTGAGAAATGCTAGGATTACTACTTCAGCAAAGCAAGCCTTTAAAACAGGTAAAACAACATAAGCGATAATATCTATTTAATTAATAAAATCCTGAATATCCCTTATTCTAGGATTTGTGGGCAATTCTCGAAGTAGTTGACAAAGTAACAAAACAGTGATTAGCAGCCTGATTCCCTGTGCAGACCATCTCACTCAACAACCATTGTGCACACAGCTTCTGACAGGTGACTAAAGCTTTATGGAATGCGGGCAAAGATATCCATGTCAGAGAGCGATCCTTATCAAACACTCCACCACCAGAAAGAATAACCACGTCACTCCTGCAAGGGAGCACTTCTAAATGCCGCGGCGCTCCCACAGCACTGCAGTGGATACGTGAGAGCGCACGTTGGGATTAAGTACCTGGGGCCACAATTATCTGACCCTTCAAGAATGCCTCAGCTAGTGCTGACCACGAACACTGTTTCTGAAACTGTGGCAGAGGCCCACTGTGATGACAACAAAGCGTCAATTCACAGGACACTGAATGCTCAACTTTCAAGTGAAGCCCAACATGACCCTCATCTGAGAAGACAGGAGAGAGACCAAAGAAGTTGCAGCACTAGGACCCTGCTTTATCTGGATGCACCCAGCTACCTCCCGAATTCTACTGCCTCGTTTGATGAACCTGCAATTATTGATCATCACAAGCAATTACTACAGTGATCTGTGCCTCCAGAAACTAGAGCCACCGGATTAATGACATACTGAAGGTTGCAAGGGCAGTTGTGTGGTTTTGTTGTCTTCTATGTTATTTCCACGACAGAATTATCACTAACAGCTCAACTGCACCTTAAACTGGAATTTGCCCCGAAGCAGTATCCTCTACAAGCACGGCACAAGTTACAGATTAAAATGGCAAGCAACTCAAACACTATAAAAGCCAAATGCATGTACTGTTTAAATTCAGAATCCTCTTTTGCGAATTCATAGAAAACAAACCTGTGTCTTATCTCCACAAACCAAGTGGAGGTAATAGTGTATTATTATCACGGAGAGTCACACCAAATCTTAATTTTATCATATTTTAAGAACAAGTGACAATGATGTTAACAAGAAATCTTTTGGGATAAATTAATTACCATTTCAACTATCCACAGACATAAGAGTATGAAAATGAGCAATTCAAAAGATTAAAAAAAAAAAAATCTCTATCCTTTTCATATTTCCACTTTAATACACCCAATAAGAGGGTACTACTTTGTCTTCAAAAGTCTCTATTCCCCCAGCTTTTATCTCCACCACTATACTCTGTTTTAACTAGGAAGTTTCTTTGAAGGTTATTGCAAAATATTTAGTAGGTTCAGAACCCCAAGCACCTGAGTGCATTAACTAATAGCACTTGATTTAAACCCACATTAAAACCCTGTTAGACCCTACCCCATAGCAAATCTGTATTTTGACTGGGCAAAGTATTTGAACAAGTTATGCCAGTAAAGTCCAAGGAAGGTGATGACCTGGTTAGCCCTCCATTACAAATGGGCACAATCTAATTAAAGGAAGAATATTCACATTCCCCTAAATCTAAACATGCAGCTCCTCATATGCACAAATCAATGCTGAAAATGTTTCTGTCCTAGCAATACTAACTAAGGGCAAAAAAAAAAAAAAACTTTTGCCACTTTACTAGTTTTATATATATATATATATACACACACATATATATATATACATACACACACTGGTTTATATTGCTGCCTATCACTATGTGACCTTCCTTGTTTAAATCCATGGCAACAGAAAAGAAGGATTTCTGTTGCCTCCACTATTTCTCCTATCTGCGGTAAGGATTGCAGTTAAGATTATTCTAACTTGATTAACTTACTTCTCTTTGTTTGGTTTTTGGTTTTTTTGGGGTTTGTTTTTTTTTTTTTTAAACAGGTTTAGAATTTTTGAGAAGCCAGATAAATTATAATCAACAGGATAGAACACATAGAAAAAATTATTTAAATACTTGACCCTTGACCTCCTCTTGATAGTCTATGCAAAACTAAATATTGCAGCCAGTTTTGCATGAGTAACTTCTTATGTGGCACAAGTATTAAAAGCCAAGATAGGGCAACAAAAATTTTCTTGAAAGGCGGCTACAAACCTATTCCAATATATTTTCCAACTACATTATAAAATCCATATTTAAAAGCAGAGTTATAAAATTAGTAGCTTATCTGAGGGAAATAACATCTGGTAAAAATTATACAAAACCCAAGAAGTCAGTGAGTTACAATGAAACCTTTACTTACCACTTCAAAACAAAAGTTCCATTTAAACATAGAGATGTTCTAAATAGCACACAGATATGTCACAGAATCTCTGATAGTCAATTAATACTGAAGACAGAGTTTCATTGTGAAACTGTGGTTGAATTGGCAGCAATGTATTAAAAAATACAGCCAAACATTAGCTAAATGGAGACAGAGAGGTGGAGAGCTTGTTTTATATCACCAAATATATGGTATTATGTAATGATGACCAAAAAATTGTTTTACAACAAAGCAACAGATTTTATACAGTGAATGCTTTGTATATTAAAATAAGCTGTGAACTTAAACAAATGGTTACCAAAAAAAACCCCAGAACTAACAGGGGCCTCATCCTGCAGATTTCTAACTGTATTTCAGTACAACGGGATCTAGGGATGACCAGGAAATAAGAGAATCCTGCTTCTGCAAATATTTATGTACAGTGAAGCTCAGTTGGTAAAATCAAAGATTTGCTAACTCCAGTGGGAATGTTGCATTGATTCAGGAAAGGCAGGATTTCATCCTATTAAAGATCACTACTCTCATTCTTATGCACCCAGTCGGGGGGAAAAAAAAAAAAAAAAAGTATTTGCAGTAAGTTAGGTATCAGGCAATGAGTGTAGTTTTAGAAACCTAGAGTAAATCCACAAATCATTGCTTCCCAGAAAGTACACAGTAAAGCACATCTCCTAATTCAGGCTCATTTCATATTTATATTTTATTATAATGATGAAAAACAATAGACATGTTGACACACACATCTTTAAAAGGTTAATAAAATCCAACTAACACACGGTAGAGATATTTTTCCATCTGTATAGTTGAACACAAAGCCATTCCAGCAAATTCTACTCTATTACCTTTAACGAGAAAAGTATCAGTATCAAATAAATCAGCAAGGCAGTGAAGACAGTGAAATGCTAAGCTAAATTCCAAGGTACGAAACTTGTCCACCCTACCCCACTTGCAAGTATGGCAATACTGTTTTTTTCTGAACCATCTGAGGAAATTTCCAGAATTCCCCATTCAGGTTGAATGAGCTAACATACAATTTTAAGTGATTAGAAAACATTGTGGTTGCTAACACAGTGTCTTGGAGTAACAGCAAGACTCTGAAGGATTAAATTAAAAGAATATACTCTGGAAACAAATTCTAAATGTAGAAGTCAAAGAAAATGTATGGCGGCCTAATTAGAAGCTCAAACTTAACTACAAAACTGATTTCAGTACTTTTCTCATTAAAACTACCTTCCTATTTTGAGACACTTTCTAGAATTTCTCTATTATTAGTAAAATCTTGAGAACGTGTGCCAGTCTTCTCAAGTCAAACTGCAGAGCATGAATTGCTTGTTTGAATCCCTTGTTTTTGAATTATAAGTTTTCCATAATGTCTTCTATTTTTTTTTCTGAAGGAGACACAGCCATTACATAACAGATGGAGATCACGATGAAATGCAGGTTTTCTAAAACTCAGTCAAAACCACAGTCTATATAAAGCTTGAAGAGAATTCAGCAAAGAGACTGGACTTCACTGGGATTTGCTAGCAACAAAAAAGATGTTACAAGAGAGTCATGCAGTGAAAGTAAAAATCCACTGTTCTTGCAAGGTGCCACAACAATGTTTCAGACAATGTAGACTCTTGCGTTTCTTCAGGGATGAAGACCACAATAATGCTTTTTCCAACAACAGCCAGAAAATAAGCTTTACAGACTTGAACTGCACCCTACTTCATATGAAATTCAACTTCTATACCAAGTTATTGCCACACGGGTGCAATTATTTTCAGTGCCACGGATTTAATTTTATGGGAGCAAGACGCCTGTCTTTGATAGACCAGAAATATCCCACTGCCAAGTCACAGAACAGATGGACCTAACCTAATAACAAAGAAGCAAAGGGCTTATTTCCCTGCCTGGGACCCTCCATCTGTAGAAAAAGAAACAAACAAAAGACGAATCATCTGAAGTAACATTACAGTGCATTCAATGAAAACTCTTCAGGTGGTCACTGAATTCGCTGTGCTGCAGATAATGGCCAATGATGCTCACACTTCTGCACACCTGGAACTGCACCTTTAACCCTCTTCTCCCAAACTGACAAATTAAGAAAATTCCTGCCTGAAATACCCTGCTAATTCTCAAGCACAAAGCCCACAGGAATAGAATCAGGTGCAGTTGTCTTGACATGTACACCTGCCCTAGCCACACAATAAACCCAGGCAGTGCATTCTGCCAGTTAAGCCTAGGAGTTAGAACTTGAGCAGAAATCAAAAAATACAACCAAAGTAAGCAAATGTTCATCCCCCAAACTGGTTCTTTCAAAATAAAACAAGCTGCAAAACTAGTAATTATTTTAGTGTGCAAAATTTATTTTATCGCAGGGTTATTCTGATGAAATAATTATGTCTCACCATAGGCTACAGATTATATATGCACTTACATATTTACAGGACTAGGGCTTTATCATTGATCATAACATTCTATGTTGTTCTCCTGCTGCATTTCTAAACATATCTGAGACTGTATGGCTTTCAAACATTCATTTTGAAATAACTTATTTAATAATGAACTTCTTATCTCTTAGCTTTTGAGAAATGTCATGGAAAAAAGGGTTCAAAATTGGCAGTATAGGCAAAAGTCCTTTACCTATGTATTTGGAAATATGACATTTTCCCTGCTTTGAGTAGGGCAACTGCTACCTCCACTTATATCCCACACTGTTGTTGTTTTCCTTAAAATAAATTAAAGAAACTCTTTCCAACATGTTTAGCACCGATTCTCTACTGAAAAAACAACTGTGTGATAAACTTGACAGCGTTTCAGATAAACACATTTTTGACGTAGCCTCACTACCTAAGAGATCCTGATACGCTGACAGAAAGCAGGAAAGTTCAGGCCAACCCTGAGAGTTAAAGGGGTAACAATCTGTCACCAAAAAGGTCTTGGAGGCACACTCAAAAAGACTCAAACTTCAATTCAATTCTACATCCTGGAAGAAAGCAAATATTTCCATGAAGAGAAAAAGAAAGTGTTAAACAGTCTATTATTAAATGCCCAAGAATTAATGCATTTATATTGCAGCCTTCCATGCAGACATCTCATTCCTCAATTCCCCCTTTACAGTAACAAGCAGCAGAGTCTATGGAAGAGATGGGACAAGATGCATAAGGTCTTTTTTAAATCCTGCTGACCCAGACGAAGATTCACACTAAGGCTGCTAGAACTAGGGGAGCAGAGGAAAGAGACAGCAAGTGTCAGGTACACTTCAGTGTCTGTAATGTGGTAATTAACCTTGCAGCTTTCTCTGTTTCGAATCTAGAAGAATCTCCTCATTGTCTGAGCAGACATCTATGGACAGTTCTACTGAATCACATTTGGATTCAGTACCCTGAATTATGTAGAGCAGAAAAGAGCTCATTTTTCAACACTAATATAAAGCCATGTGCAAACACACACCACTAAATCAGTAACAAATGCTAACTGATTTTGGCTGAGATAGGCTTTCTGAAAAGATTTTCCTCAATTTAAACACTTGTCTTGTTCCCTTGATGTAATACAGCTGAAGTTCACACCCTGGCTCAGTCAAATCTAATAGTTTTAACTGTTACTGGTCATAACAAGATGTATTAAAAAGGGTATTTATGTTTGCTTTACTCTATTGCATCAAAGTTAGGAAAACACATCTGGGTAGCGTACAACCTAGCTACACTGCAGACCAAAAATCCAGATACAAGTTTTGTCTAGAGGGATGACTGAATAAGTTGGCCAAATATCAGAACAAATTCACTTTGATGTTTCAAGTTGGTGGAGCTTGGAAACATGACCTAAATGATACAGCTACATCCTCTGAAAGAGTAGCGACCATCTCTTCTTTCAGCGTCGGCTGAAAAACCAGAAAAGGCAGCATTCGTTATGAATGATGGCAGCATTTAACATGAACAAAATGGTAGGAACCTAAGGAAAAACATTTGTCTACTTTCACTCACATTCACAAACAGTTCATATTTGAAGCTTTTTCAGACCAGTGACTGTATCCACTGTTACCAAAAACGCCTTGGAGTCTGCTTAGGAGCCCATAGAGAAGGTTGGCATTTGAGATTCACATTGCAGGTGCACAAGGCTGAGCTCGGACTGCAACAACAGGTTCTATGTAAGCCATTCCCTCAGAGTGATCCTGAGCCACTTATCAAAAGTTAATGATGAAAATACATAAAAATAAATAAACCTCAGATCAGGTGTAGAACTAACTTACTGAGCTCCATTGATCATGTAAAGAAAGCAGACAGCTGGCATGTTGTTTAATGATAGGGCTGGAGAGAATTACTAAGCATCATTCCTGTGGGAAGAAGTAATAAAGAATATCCACTATGCAATGAGAATATGAACCAACATTATGTTCTGTTCTAAATGCAAAATTCCTAGAGCAGAATATAAGAGAAAAATCATTTCCCAAAGGAAATAATTCCATTCAAAGCTTACCATTAAAGGAATTGGAGGAAAAACTGTATGCTTCTTCTAGAGTAAATACAAGAACATAGCTGTTTAAAACAGAATGAGATCCACAAGGACAAATTCTAGGATGAGATGGCTAGTTTAGCTTAATTTCCTCTATAAACTGTGGAGGAACCATTGTGGGTTTTTTGGGTTTTTTTGGTTTGGTTTTGTTTTGTTTTTTAACTATTGTGTTAGTTTTGGCTAATTTTCTTTTCTTTCTAAAAGTTAATTTTCTTCACAGTAGCTGGCATGGGACTGTGTTTCAGATTTGTGCTGGAAACAGTGTTGATAACACAGGGATGTTTTCGGTACTGCTGAGCAGTGCTAACACACAGTCAAGGCCTTTTCTGCCTCTCACACCACTCCACCAGTAAGTAGGCTGGGGGTGCACAAGGAGTTCAGAGTGGTCACAGCTGGGATAGCTGTTGACTACCGAAGAATTTTAACTTCTCTAGATGAAAACTGCTTTTGTGAATCTCGCTTGCCCATAGCATAACAAAGCAAGCCCAACCTACACAAGAGATATGCTAGATACCTTAAGCAGTAAATAGCATAGTAAAAAGTATGAGAAATGGTATGAAAGGACAATTTAATCTCATTAGAGTCAATCTTAAATTGACTCTAAATAAATGTCTTTCACTTAATTTTATTGAAATAACCACCTTAATAACAGATTTTAAGCAAGATGTTGCTATATGCTGAAGTAGTCCAGTGTAGATGAGTTCCTGTACCTCACCATACACCCTTATCAGGGGTCCTTATCAGGACCCTCTTAAAACTTCTCCCTCCTCTATAAAATTTCTTTCTTCTTCCTTAAAATCAGCTATAAAAGTTGGAGGACATTACACATTAATTTTTACAGTATCAGCTATCCTTAATACAGCATTTGTAAGCATGAGTTAATGATCATCCCTTAAGTACTAATGACAGTGGCTGAGTAAAATTTTTGCAGCACTTATGCTTATGAATGGCATCTTTTTCTCAGTGTTCACAATATTCCAAGACAAAAGCAAAATATAGAGCACAGCCAGTTTCACATGATCAGAATTATTTTCCAGATTTCCATTAAAACTGAAGTACTGAATTTAAGGGAAAATTTGGAAAACTAGTTAACGCTGCACTGAGCATTGAAGGATCTTGTTTGAATTTTTTTTATATTTACAAATTAACAAAGCATAGTAACCAATTTTCTAATTTCTATGTTGGTAATTTCATTCACAGATACACTTCGTTAATTCTACATGATGGGCGTTTCTAGCCTTCCACTGCCATTTGCAGCTATTTTCGTTACTTCCTACAGTAAAAATCACAGGTTCCTTCTCATATTGCAGACAAGGATAGCTATACGCACCCAGAGGTTTCCTCAACTAGCAGTTTGACTCTCTCTGTATATACTCAGCTGACAAAGCTTTAACTACCACTTTACAGCAACTGTACATCACAGGTTGCACATCACTTGCTGGATTAGGAATCCTCATCTCAGTAGAATGACTGCACTACCAACACGAAGAGCCATGGTAGGTGAAGTAGTTTCAAAAATACATTAATAATTTGCATCCCCAATTTATGTGTTTCTGAAAATCTCACACTTCTTCAAAAGTATGCATCCAGAAAGCAGCTATCATTGCTTTATTCTGTAGTAAAAAAATAAAGCTAACCCCAAGACTGTCAAGGTCACATGGACCTCCTCTAAGCCCATAACAGCCACTCAATGCAGAGAAGAGACCACATCACAGCACTCATCAGCCCTCCTGTTCTAGACATCAGAGAAACACCTCAAATAATTACTTAGGATCAAATACAAAGCTATCCACAGTATAGTTAGGTTCCATTTTCCATAACTCCTCAAATGACTGGGAGAGCCCAACTCCTGTAAATGACTACAGAAGTCTACCCTTCCTCCCTTCATCCACTTCTCTTCACCATACCCTTGAAGGACAACAGGTGTCCTGAGGTGTGGACACATCAAGACATGAATTCTCAGTCAGGTTTTCACCTGACAGCAAAAGTATAATGTCCACAGTAAACTGAAACAGGAGAACGAGAATAAGTGCACAGTTCAAAGCATGTTACATACTGGTATTCACCACAACATTTTCTTCTGCATAGTAGCACAATATTAAAGACACAAAATTCCCAACGCTTTCCCTTACTGTGAATAGGAACATGTTTTAAATCTGCAAAAATTGCCAAGAAAGTGGTCCAATGTAAATTAACCACAGACATTTAGGTCCCTTAAGAACAAAATTTTACTGCATTTGGTTCTGGATTCATGATCTATACAGCATGAAAGTTAAATAATTCTGGCTATAAGTACACTAAAGCTTTACTTAGAAACTGTTAAGAATATTTCTTTTCCCACTGAAACACGCCATTCCAACCTAAGTCTATATACCGCATACCTCTGTTTAAAACATAAAATACATGGAGGGCTCAGGTGGTTAAGTGTCACGTTTAGGAAAGGATTGATGCGAGGGATGTTGTTTGGATCCTTGGGGGCTCATCCACATAAAACAAAATCCCACTACTTCAACTGACACTATGAACAAGGAGAGCATATAAACACCATACCATATTATTCTAAGATGTTTTCCATTTTCTTTGCCACAGGTAAGACATATTCCTAGTATTAACAAAACTACAGGTAAACAGTATTTTGTGATGGAGGCAGGTGATTTTTGAATTCTGTATAAATAGTTGTTCTCTGAAGTTTTTTCACAGGCTACAGAACACTGAATTCACATCGCAAGCAAGTTTTGAAACAACACTGCACATTGTAGACGCAACTACAATATGCATCTATACTACAATAAACAAAAGTATTAACAAGTAAGACTTGAAAACTACAGTCCAGAATACATCTCAATGGCTCTGGTAACTGGTAAATGACAGGATGTCAAGATACTTTTTTCTTTCAGCTTTGAGGATGATGCTTTACAGGTGAGAGATGAACAGATTTTACAAAAAGGTATTAACTGAATCTGTAAACATCTACAGCTCTTTGAAAAGCAGCACAGTTTTAGCTGCCTCCCCTTTATCTGCAGGTACCCCCAGTCTTCCCTGTTCTTTTGTGGAGATTTTGCAGAGTAATACCCATAACAAAGAGTACAAATGAGAGGCATAGATTTAACGGCACTTACAATTCAGAATCCTAAACATAGAGTTTTTCCCTGTAATAAAATTCAATAGCATATAATCAGTAAGGAATTTTGTGGAAACTGAACATAATTTTTTTAAAAGAATTTAAACTAAACATGTAATTAAAGAAATGTAAGTAAAGATCTCGTATCTTTCCATAAATTTGTATCAACTATTATTGATTATATTATACTCCTGCATAACTTTAAAACAATTCCATTTCAGCCATTCCATTGTTTTACCCAAAATTTATGTCAGCCCAACATCCTTATGCTTACCTCAATCTTCCCTCAGTTCATTTGAACATCAGCTTTATCCTGTTCCCTGGAACTGTCCTTCTTTGCTACTTATTAACCTTACTTGTACTGGGAATTGTTTATCCAAACCTCTAAAATTCTTATGAGCTAAACTGAGGATTTTAAAAGGTTTATAGTAATAGTAATGTTTAATACTCTCCTTAGTGACTACTGGAAACTCTTACATCACTTGATTGTAACACAACTTTTCTCCTTAGATCGATGAAAAAAATACATGCAGCATTTCCGCTTCTTGAAGTTACTATGTCACATCACAGCTGGGGGGGGGGAAATGTGTGCGGGGGGAATCATCAATAAAGCAACATTTCTAATGAAAAAAACTGTCTAATATGAGTGCACCAGTCTCAGGTAATTAGAACTTTTCAGATCCTTGAAGATTTAAATGCAAAGTAAGATTCTAACATCCTTGTTTGCAGAACAGACCCCTCAAACTGACCCTTATACATACATTTCATCCATCCATCAGATGGATGAAGTTAACGCTATTAACTAATTAACTTAAATAGGCAGGGGATCAAGCAGATTTCTTCCCTATTGTGCTGTGGTCTTTTATCCCCATCTTCTGTTCTCACTCTGACTGAAACTGCTTTGAGACACATAAATACCTCTGCAGGAAAGAAAACCCACACCTGCACTCAACTTACTCTTAGAGCTTTTCCTTTAATCTGCATCACAAATGTAATTACAACAACTGATATAGTGGTTAATTTTATAATTTCTATTTCCTTCCATTCCTCTCTGATTCAAGAACATCTGGTGCCGCAAGTTCAATAAGCAAAGTAGCAGCCCATTTGCTTTAAAAGTTAACCAAAATAACTTGCAACTCATTGTTAAAGAGTTCAGTTTACATACACAAAAAATGTAGATTTTATTAGCAGCGTGTTCTTAGATTTCTTACAACGAGAAAACTATCTCATTAGATATACAGATATTTTAGTACATAAAGACATTCTGAAATGCATTTGAAAGCACCAGTGGTATTTATGACTATAATGCTGATGTGGCTTGCCAGTTTGCTACAAGAATACACTGTCAAATCAGGTCTTGTGTGGCTGTAATTAAACTTTCGTAATATTTTGTGTTATTCAAACTTCTGATTACATTAGGAAAGCTTCATGTAAACCGGAAGCAAGCAGGTAGTTATGTTGCACACTAACACAGCATCACTCAGTAGGCATTTGCTTCTCAGTAAGGGCCAGATTTTGTTCATGATCTATGGCCCTCTAAATCAGCTGGGACACTAGTTTTACTCAGTATTTGTCACAGGAGTTAAGATTTGCAGCAATCAACCATTCAGGATTCCTGGGTTCTATTCTCCACATCTAGGGACAATACTGGATAGGATATTTATAGAACAGGATATTTTGAGGGAGAGACAATTTGTATATTCTATACATATATGGAGAATATATATAATATAGAAAAGGGTCTCTTTAGGGACACATCCTCACTGCTTAGAACTGGTGTCTTAAGAAAAGCAATTAGAATTTAATTTCAGCAATTGTCAGGCAAAACATGAGACTTCTATGTCTGGTCCCATTCCTAGCCATGTTTAGGAGTCAAACAAGTAAAAAGCTTTTCCCTATATGCCATTAAAACTAATTTTACTGATGTTCAAGAAATTAGTGATGTGACAATAGGCACCAATATACCTGTCAAAACAAATACATTCCACACATTACCTGAATAAGATCCCCATAAATTAAAGGAACACATTAACCCATACCATGTACTATGTAGGTAGCAAGAAAAGCATATTTTCCTAATGTCTTCACCTCTTTCTTTCCAACCTTATTCTGACTGCTTGGCAGTCCATGCAGTTATTTCAATGCAGAAATGCCCAATTTTAAAAATAAATTCAGCTCTTTAATCTCCTTCCATAACACGTTGTTTGAGTTCAAGAACTAACAGAAAAAAATCAAGAGCAGTAAACTCCCACCAATTTTTGTATCATTGCAAGGCACATTGTAGCCTGAACGTTTCCTCATCCCAACACAATTTGTAATTGCTTTAAAAGGCACTAGTTAAATGGTCTTTAATTTGAATTATTAATTAGCTAATTTTTATTCTGGTTTGTTATATTTTCTAGGTCTTAGATAAGGTCTTCTGTTAATAAAAGGTATATTTTTATTTTACTTAAGATCACTTCATTATCATATACTATAGCACCAAGACTTAAGGGCAGTTTTTAGACTTCATTTTCACAAGCAGTATCAGCTTCTCACAAAAAATTCTGCATACAAGCTTAATTAAAACACGACGGCAAACGAAGAGCACATTTAAAATGCAAATATAAAACATATCTGAAGTATAAAGCACAAAATGTATTTCACTATAGGCTATATACCAAGTACAACACTTCATCAGGACATTTATTTGTGCAGGAAATTTTTTTTTTTGTTTTTTTTTTCAAATAGGTCAGAATCTATACAGCTCCTTAGAAAAAGTGATTGTAAAGGACAATTATGTAAGTCACAGTCCCCTAGACCCATGAGGTTAATGTGAACAGCAAATACATCTAACATAAGATGACCTTTAGTGTTTCTAATTGGGTTTCTGTATCTTCTTCAAGCCAGTGAAAATTGTCTCGTTAAACTGACAAATGCTCTACAGCCACCTGGTTCTGATGAACAGGAATACATCCCTGTGAGAAATGCCAGTGAACTTCAAATAGCACATTGTGCACTTTGACTTCGGAAGTACAAATGTACATGCAAATAAAGCCTTGCAGTGGTTCAAGAAAACAATTTCTACTGCTGCATATTAAAATGCAAATTGCAGGAGGTTACTTAACTCACAAATGGTAACCTTAAAATAATTTGTTTCTAATCCCTATTTAAAACCAAGTATTTTAATAAACAAGACTCTTTTTTCCAACTGTTTTCCCTCTTAACACCTACACTATTTTTCTGTAGTGTTGATTTGATGATATTTTCCCTTGAATGGAAATTAAGCAAGACTTGCCCTTGTATTGCCAAAGAAAAAGAATACTTTTTGACTGAATTATTTTCTCTATGCATTTAGTTACCTTCACGCTTTTGGAACAAACTACTACCTTTTTAAAAATCTTTATCTTGGCTAAAGAACTTGATTTAAGAGCAACATTAGAAGCTCTTTGCATCTCTGGTGGAGAAGAACATAATGTCACTGGGCACATTTTCCTCTTTGTCCTAGTTAGTACTATTAAGACCTTTTTAATGAGTATTTTAACAAGTAGATTCTTGATTCCACATCTTTATCTTGTCAACAAGCTCTGCTCCCCGTGGAAACAAACAATAAAAGACTAACCTGACATCTTTAACAAAGGCTCTGTCCTTCAAAGACACTGCAGTGAAGGAGCAATTTAATTAAGATAGGAAAGAAGCTGCCAATCAAATTTTAAAACACCATTCATTAGATGGGTTAATAGATAAAAAAAAAAGAGTGCCTCAGTTTCTGGAATCCAATCGCTTTCACTGCTGCAAGCAATACCTCACTGAACATGAATTACTAAAAGGATTGACATAATATATTTTGGAGGAGGGAAGGGTTAGAAATGTTCACATATCCCAGGGAATCAGCCATAATGCTCGCTCACAAAGCAACTCTGGTGTGTTCCCTGTGGGCAAACACCTGTTTACGAATTGGGACATATCATTAAAAGTGACTTCACCTTCTTTTATGCTCCATGCCAAATTCAGCACAACTCATTTGGGTTATGCCAGACCCACATTCCATTCCCATGTTCTGGACAATTAATTGCAACCTTCAATCTGACTACTTATCTAAGGTGTTTACGACAGTGCCTGGAAACAGGGGAAGAGACAGAAACAGCTTTCAGATTTTCTACTTAAAGAAATGGTGCCACTGGTTTAGTTCACACAAACACCCTCAAAACCTATGAAATAATGAGGCAAGTTATCAGTTCACAAAGTGTACAGCACTTCTCATTAATTCATTGACGATGTCATGCAAATTTATAGAGGAATCTTTCTTAAATACCAAAAGATAAACAGACATGCTAGAACAAGGCGAAAACATTCTACTCTGAAAATTACTCAAAGGAATAATAAACCCCATTTTGTCATCAACAGCATTTTTGAAAAATTCAGGTATGCACTTTTTTTGCAGAGATTTATATTTTGGATGTTTTTCTGAAAATTTTTAACCAACTCTAAGAAATAATAAAAGCATAAAATGACAACGTACCTATTCCTTTGAATAACATCACTAAATGTCACACGTGCAAAATCAGAAATATGTAGGATACA
>NW_010228130.1:0-212 GCF_000690775.1 Eurypyga helias
CCCGCGGCGGAAGCGGAAGTACCGCGGCGGGGTGAAGGGTCGGTCGCTGGGTGACCCGGATGTTCCGCTCCGGTAGGACGGGGGGCGCTGGGCCCGGCGGTACCGGGATGGGGATGGGGGGATATCCAGCGGCCGAAGAGGGCCGGGGATAGCACTGGGTGCCTCTCGGCTGCGGGGGGGCCCGGGGGGGGGGGGGCGGGGGGGCCCGGAGC
>NW_010228130.1:917-1517 GCF_000690775.1 Eurypyga helias
GGGGCCCGGCACCGGTATTGCGGGCCGGACCGCCCCAGGGGCCGATGCAGATCTCGCTGTAACCGGCCCCGTAGCCCAGCCCCGAGGTGCCTTGGGGAATAGGCGGAGATGAGGGCTGCAAAGGGTGGGCAGAGCTCCCTTAGCGAAAGCTAAAGCCGAACTGAGGAGCAGACTGCGAGAGCCGGCACAGGAAGGGGTGGTGCAGAGACCTGTACTGTAATCACAGTGCCTACTGATTTTTGTGGAATACTTGGGGAGAGTAAGATCCCGGGAGAGTGGAATGAACAGGGAGCATGAAGCTGAGGTAGTGGTTGTGAGCGACTTGGTGAAGGAGGAATGAAAGGGAGCTGGCATTGACAGCAGGAGAGGCAAAGGGCGCCTTGGATGAAGCCTTTTAAGCGTGTTTCACCTTTGTTTATATCAAGAAATAAAGGCCAGAGAGAGCAAGCTGAGAAATCACTGAGGTTAATGTTTCATTTCCTTAAAGACCTGATATGTTTCTTGCCCCATTATGACTTCAAGCTAGTTTTCCAGAAACTGCGATGATTTGGTATTAGTACTCAGATGGTTTGTAAGTAGTCTCTGTCTTTTGCAGGTGTG
>NW_010228131.1:0-2050 GCF_000690775.1 Eurypyga helias
GGTGGGGATGGGGGCAGTGGGGGAGAGGTTGGTTGTCACAATAGGACATGCTTTTCACTCTAAGCGAAGACCAGTGCTTAGTGTTAAAAACTAAACTCTTCTTTATGATAAGAGAAGACTGGAGCACCTCTTGTATGGGGACAGGCTAGGAGAGTTGAGCTTGTTCAGCCTGAAGAAGAGAAGGCTCCGCGGAGGTCTTATAGCATGGAGAACAATCCCCTTGGAACCACTGTGGATTTCCTCTAAAAAAATGGCAGAACTTATATTTCCATTCATGACCCTTCTTAGATATAAGGATGATGATTTATTTCTTAGATCTACATAAGAAATTCTTCCCGGAGAGGGTGGTGAGGCACTGGCACAGGTTTTCCAGCTGTGGATGCCCCATCCCTGGAAGTGTTCAAGGCCAGGCTGGATGAGGCTGTGAGCTACCTGGTGTGGTAGAAGGTTTCTCTACCCATGGCAGGGGGTTGGAACTGGGTGGTTGTTAAGGTCCCTTCCAACCTAATCTGTTGTATGATAAATAATACCTCCAGGAAATTATACCTTTAGCACTGGTAATGATCCAGTCAGAGTTAGCTGAATTCATCAACACTGAACAAGTGAATCTGTAGGAGATGAAAAATAAATACCTGGTGTGGTAGAAGGTTTCTCTACCCATGGCAGGGGGTTGGAACTGGGTGGTTGTTAAGGTCCCTTCCAACCTAATCTGTTGTATGATAAATAATACCTCCAGGAAATTATACCTTTAGCACTGGTAATGATCCAGTCAGAGTTAGCTGAATTCATCAACACTGAACAAGTGAATCTGTAGGAGATGAAAAATAAAGCTATGGTGTACGGTCTAGAGTTTACTAATATGTGCAAAAGCTAGCAGAAGGAGAGTGTGAAATGACAGCAAAGAAGTATGGATAGATATTCCTATAGCTCACAAGAGCAGGAGTAGCTGCAGAATTTTGTTACCTTGAATCAATATTAATAATTATTCTAACAAAATGAAAAAAAAATCCATATTGTTTACCTTTGTGTGTGTGTGTGTGTGTGCATATTTTTTATACATTCTCAAAATCAGTCTGCTAGTTTCAGGCAGGAAAGTGTTAATTTTCTCCACAGTTTGGATGACTGGCCCAGTGTGGCTGAGGGAGTTTTTCATTCCATGGTACATCAGACTCAGGGCACATGTGTAGTTCTGAGGCTCGAAGTGGCCTGGGGAAGGTCGCCAAGTAGCTACTTGTTCCAGTCATTAACTCCTTTGTTAGCTCTTGTTGCGGTTGTTAGTGTTGGGGTAAGTTTGTTCATGAATGGACTGGGGTGTCATCAGGCTTTTTCCTGGTCATGGTTTGCTCTCGGGCTCTGGCTCTGGGGGATCCTGGACTCAGACTCGCTACTTTGCACCTGGTTGTTTGTAAGTCAGTGGGTGGTTAGTAATTGTATCCCATGCTCTCTTTTCTATTATTTTAAATTCTTATGAGTAGTAGTATTAATAGTAGTAATATCACTGTAATTTTAGTTTATATTCAATTAGTTCTTACCTAAACTTTATGAAATTCATTGTCTTTTTCTCTGACTCCTCCTCCACTGGGGGAGGGGAGAGGGGGAGGTGCCTGGTACTTTACTGTTAGCCAAGGTTAAGGGACAACATGCAGCCTCTCTGAGATGTACAGGATAGACATGGAGACTGAGCAGACAGAGGGTTTTTGGTTTTGTTTGGTTTTTGGGTTTTTTTGTTGTTGTTATAAATTGTGTCATGACCCCTTCTTATTGTGTTCCTCACCATTTTTCATGTACTCAGATCAATATAATCTGCTTAATAGTTCATGAGATTTCATCAGATCCTTTATCTTTATGTTTGAATCAGCTAAGTGCGAATCCATCTCTTCTGGGGAACAGTGACTGAGAATTTCATATTTACTATGTAAGAAAAAGTGTAGTCCATATGATTAAATTGAAGCTTACAGTATGTTTCACCTCTCCTGTCACTGTTGGGATAAAGCCTTTCTGTGGTAGGGTATCTGCATTTGCCCTACAAAGAATCATAGAATGGTTTGGG
>NW_010228132.1:0-6291 GCF_000690775.1 Eurypyga helias
CGTGGTATTTTGCTGGCTGGAGCTGAACCACAAATTCGTAGCCCTGATTTTACCAACTTCATGCTCAGTGTCTCAGTTCACTGCACAGGGACTTTTCCACCCCTGAACTTAGGTCCTTGGCTGTGCATCCACAAACAGGACTGCAAAGACACAGCGGAGGCAGTTGTACTCTTGGTGACTCCTCCCCAGGTCGTGCCTCCCTTTTGACATTGCAGTCATGTTCCTGAGGGTTTCTGCAAATTCCTCCCCAGATGCCTCTTACCCTCTGTGCGCTGCTGTGGACCTGGAGGAGGTGAAATTTCTGGGCATCGTATGAATAAGATGTCACTCTGTGGGCATTTTGGAGGGCTCTTGGTGGCTGACTTCCTTAAAGGTGCCTATCTACCTGCTCACAATCCTCAGCCATTTCAGATGGTTATCTATTTTATTTTCCCCCAATTTTTTCTTTTTAAACTTTTCCTTTTATTCTTTCTTTTTTAATTTTTCTGATGATGCATCGTCATGATTTTTTTTCTCTACTTCTGCTTTTTCATCCTGTCTCCCTTTAATTTATCAGTCCCTTACCTGCTTTTCTGTCACATATTTAATTTCATTTTCTGAAAAATGACATCCCAAAGTATTCATCCAGGCTGCAAGTGCCAGTTTTTCAGTTCACTGGTAGATTTGATCCCTCAGTCAGCTTCACGGACTGTGAACAAAAGGGACTAAAGTGTCTCAGCACAGTTCACATGATTCAATTTCACCTGAATAAAAGCAGCCTCCATCCAGCTGAGATGCAGGAGATCTCCACTTGATATATTTATTTATTGACACATCAGGAAGGGCTGTCTTCAAGGGAAGCCACAGAAATAAGGATAATTGGAGAGAGAGTAGGGAGAGTAAAATAGATGCTGCAGCTTCGTTGTCAGCCCGTTAGTGTGATTCAGCAGTTCTCTGCACAAGGAAGAAAATGCTAAGACCGACAGAGACAAGGTGACTCCTTACTGGCAGGTCTGTGTGTGTGATGCATCCACCCGTGCCAGAAACCCAGCCATGGCACAGAAGCTCTGTTACCCTTCCAGGTAAAGCTTCCCTGGACTTTTGGAAATGGAATTTATGTAAAACCAGCTCTTATGAGCACAAAGTTAACCCTATACTTACGTAACCTCATTAGGAATGACCTAGAAGCTGCAGAACTGCATTTTAAAGCCAAACTAAGCAAATGACAGTGACTGATCTAGCCAAAACAAGAGAATGAACAACAGTGACAAGAAAACAAGATTTTTCTGATACTACCATTTTTAATAACCCCACTATTAAATAATTAAAGGAAAAGAAGCAGAATAAAAATTGTGTTCATTAATCACATTACATTTAATTAGATGGCCATTTCTAATAATCATGAAGCCACTTAGGTTGACGACAAGAATTTGGTGAACATAGCTTTCGGAAACTGAGAATATATTTATTTTATTAAAAGGAAACTTACATTAAACTTTTGGTTAGTTTTGCACAAACTAAGGAAGAACTACGCAAGCAAATCCAACCCTGATTGTGCTAACTATGCAGGGTTTTCCTTGGACTATTTTTAAATTTTTCTTTCTTTTAACATTTATGTTGGCTGCCCAGATACTCTGAAAGGAACTTATACCCATGTGAATATTATAATTAACTTATTAATATGCAATTAAAATATAGGTACCTAGATGTTCAGTTTTATGCAGGATTTTTTAGTGCTAATGAATGTTGACATTATTTATGGATTATTGGGCCTTTAAACCCAGAGTGGGTTGTTGGGTCATCTAGCACAGGCTCTTACATAACCAAATACTAGTTGTCATATGCTTATTCTTTCCTTCAGTCTATAACTGAAGTCCTACATAGTCCTAACTATAGTCCTTCAGTCTATAACTCAGTTAATCTTTTGAATTAAAAAGAAAGTTTAAAAGTACAGTAAAGACAAGTACTTGCCTGGTTCACATAGCTGCAATGATAGAATTTAGTGATTTTTTAAATTAAAATTATTGCAATTTAATAACGAACCAATAATTATTATTGTGCATTTTTTTCAATGGATTACAGACCTTCCCATAGTACTTGGCATTTTTTCCCCTTGAAGATAATTAAAATTACTGTAATCATATCACCAATTATTTGGTCTTCTAAATGATTAAAAAAGATCAAGTTGCTTAACTTTATCAGAAATTTCTTTTTTACAGTCTTCAGTCTAATGTTTAGATTTTTAACCAGACTTTTTCTCTTAAATAATCCCTGAAGACTGCAGGTGTAATTCCAAAATGGATCTTACCAGTGTTATAATGACATGTCATATCGTCTCCTTATCTTGATACTCTCTGTTTGGGTAGAAGGAGCAGGCAGTCAGGAAAACATTAGGGAGGAATTTATTTGTGAAAGCTAGAGGTATTTTGTCTTCATAAATAGCTGTGCAGGAACCCAGCTGTTCCATCTCCTGTGCAAGAAGCAGCAAGCCATTCTCTCAAGCTAAAATCCTCTCCAGATTTACTCTGGAGAATGCAGAGTTCTTCATGGCTGTCTGGAAGGGTTACTAAAATTCCAAATAATTAAAAAATAAGATTTAATTGAATCTGAAGTGAGCTAAGTCTCCCAGTGACCTATCCCAAATGAGAAATAATGAGATTTTCTGAATTTAGCAGATGACGCTGAGTCCCTTCCATGGAACGGCAGACTGAAGAAGTGCATTCACCTCATCGACATCGCACTGCATCATGAGGAGCACTGTCTCTGTTTTCCTTTAGTGGGAAGAAGGAGTGAAGGGTAGAAGTTAAAAGAACAGAGAGACAATATTCTTTTCTGCTTTGTAAAATATCCCTCTAATGTATTGAGAGGATCTTTTCCCTCTAATTATTCAGAACACACAAAAGAAAGTTGACCAACTAAGAAAAGTATTTCTGAAGAGCCAGCAGGCAAGGCATGGTTTCTGTGGTATCAGTGAGAGTTTTACTGTTCATTTCAATGACACTGGAATCTCAGTTTCAGGAGAGATCACTTGTACGTTCTTTCTTCAGTCTTCAAAATGTTACTTGGTGGAAGGCAATTTAATAATTTTTTGGGCAATGGAGCTTCTATTGCTTTGGAATGCAATCACTGGCAACACAGAAAATTCCACTGTCGGAAACATTTCAATTATATTTTCTTTTATTAATTTAGTCTCACTACTCTCATTCAGTGTCACATTACCATCTTAAATCAACCAGCAGATGTTACAGAAGTTCTTTGAAGAAAAGCAGTAAATGGCTTTCATCCCTAGGGATGTTGTTGCTTTTAGGGTGGCTCTGAATTGCATGTACCTGAATTATGAGCCACTGTTTAAAATTTAACTAGCTACCATTATTTTACAAAGCACTGTCTTAGTATCGCTTTACTGAATGCCTTCTTATTCTTGCATTTTCTTTTGGACACAAGTAAATGGGTTATCAAAAAGATTTCTCTATAACATAAAATTATTCCCAAAAGTTTATTAATAATCCCATGCAAAATTTCTTCATTACAAGGATTATGATGAATGTCTCTAAAATGTGTTTCAAACAAATCACTTTTGAAATGTGTATTAAAATCTTGACTGTCCAAAGTACATGATTGATCCAGGTACCAACATTCTGATGCTTTTAAAAAATGGTCATTGGGATTTGAATCTGGTGGAGATCTTGATCTTATCTCTCTGAATCTGCTACAAAAGACCTTTGCAAAAGTTTCAAACAGTAACTTTATATACTGCAAATACTGAGTTTCAGTTTCACAGGTTATCCCTTTAACATAGAGCTGCGTACACATATGTTCACATGCACTGGTGATGAACCCACTTGTATTACAAAGAGGAATTCCAAAATGGC
The DNA here is from genome assembly GCF_000690775.1 of Eurypyga helias. NCBI lineage: Eukaryota > Metazoa > Chordata > Aves > Eurypygiformes > Eurypygidae > Eurypyga > Eurypyga helias. The sequence goes on from NW_010228132.1 coordinate 3,852, forward strand.
CTGGCAGCTTAACACAGGTATGGAGAGTCTACCAGAGCACAGGCTTTCATGTAAGTTGTGACCCCTCAAATGAGATAGTCAGATCTGAGCCAGAAAATTTGGAACATCAAAGCATAAGACTTTATTATTCAAGCAAAGGAGCTGGATTTTTATCTTGGGCGCAGTCTGAAAGCAGAGATGGTGGTGCCACTAGGCAAAGATGAGACTCTGCCTGAATCCCAAGTGGAAGTGCTTTCATACTCCTGTGCAAAGGGAGAAATTTGCACTTTAGTCAAAAAAAGTGCTTGGAGGTGCAATTTCTGACCTTTAATTGCCTGAGGAGGAGTGGCCCAGGAGAAGCTGAGTTTTTGGTGAAGCTACAGCTAAATGCTTGATACTCACAAAATGAGAAAGATTTTTGGGTATTTTATCTTCAATTCCATAATTATGCAATGTTGTATCTCTTCAGTTGAAAGGCTGAGGGATTATTTTGCCAATTAGTCAGGATTATTGGGTCCTCTGTCTGTCTCTTTCTCTCACTAATTTAGGTTTAAGTTTTCTGAGTAAGAGATAATGCCTCAGGCTTGTTCCTGAGATGGAAGGGATAAGATATTTAGAGTTTATCTTGGCCCTCCAGGTATTACAGTAATCCACTCTAATGCATCCTTGTGGGCTGTGATTGCTTCATTCCTTCGGTAACTTAAGATAAGTAATATTATATGACCTAATGAAAGTATTTTTATCTAACTGACTTCTAGCGAAAGTCAGAAAACTCAAGAAAAAGTCAAAGACGGTACGGAAAAGACAGAAATGCTAGACACTTTCCATGGCATGTGTTTACATTATTTTTTGACACCAATTAATCTTCTTGTGATGCTGCTGTACAACATTACAGCAGATGATGAATGTACTTAAATAGTCTCCAGCACATGGTGCTTGAACAATAGAGAAAACATACAATAAAACGGAGAATAGCAGAGCAAATGTGCAGCATGGGTAAAGAACTAGCCCAGTTCTTTTAATTCCTTGTGGAGATATTTGCATTTGGAAAGAAGCTGACTGAACAGACATGTGACAGATATGAGGGGAAAAAAAAAAAGAAAAAAGAAATGGCAAAGCATTCAAATGATTGAAAAATTGAGGGTGGCAGAATCAGGAATCAAGAGACAGTCAGGGCTGGATCATTGCCTCTTCATCCTTGAGCCCCTGACTCTATCACGTAAGCTGAAGAAGAAATTGCCTTTAAAGACGTTATTTGAAACAAAGAAAGGGGAAAAGTTGCAATATCGATTGTATGGACAAATTTATAGGTACCTGCAAGGAACAGCATTTAAGATGAACCAGATCAGTGATAACAAATGCTGGGATATCGTCAGAGTAAAGAACAGCATCAGCTGTGACTTGAAGAGAAGAGGCATATGTGAGGGCTGGTGACCCAGAGAGGTCACATTTGACACCTGTAACAAGAAGAAAAGTTCCTTTTTTGTCATTGTGGTGAATCAAGAGGAAGATGTAGTGGCATTGTGAAAAATGTAAATAGAATTGTTCAGTCAAGGACATGGAGAGTAAGGTTGAGTCAGTGAAGGACGGAAACATGAAACTCTAGCATGAGTTATGACAGTGAGGGCAGGTATTATGACAGGAGTACCAGGAATCAGGACAGGCTTGCCTCTCAAATGGACTGTGTCACCAAGGATCACACAAAGATTTCTCTTTGCTCCCATTCTACACATGGGAAATGGTAGGAAAGACCAAGGTTTTGATGTGAAACAGCATTTCTAAAACAAGGAAAAACTCCAGTCACCTGAATCAGTGCTGATCCAGAAGCATTAGATGCCTTATCTCCAGAGACACGTGGGATGCAGATGCACGTCCCTGCAAGCAGCATTAGAGAAAAATCATCCTTCACTTTTATGACATGAAGGATGGGAAACTGGTGTTTATCACTGACCACAGAAAAGTAATTTCACTTACCTGCTCTGGAAAATATATTTTCCACCTCTTTTCTCACTTAAGCATTTAGACTGAACTGTTCAGAGTATGAACGGTCAGATGTTTTCGTGCACGTGCCCTCACACACTGATGTCAGATAGGACCTGGGTTGTGGTTCATTTTTGTTCCATGAACCACGTATGAAATAACATTTGCACTGACTTCTCTTTCTGATATGGTGTGCTGCGGGCAAATTTTCATACTTTGCAGATACGAATTCTCAGTGACACATAAGAGACTTTTCACAGCAGTGTGACACTACAGAACTAGCAGGCCTGTCACATGTGTTCAATGATAAGGAACTCAGTGGATAAGGAACTGGCTGGATGGCCGCACTCAGAGAGTGGTGGTCAACAGATCGATGTCTGAGTGGAGATCGGTGACGAGTGGCGTTCCTCAGGGGTCGGTGTTGGGGCCTGTGCTGTTTAACATCTTTGTCGGTGACATGGATGATGGCATTGAGTGCACC
>NW_010228132.1:6480-6804 GCF_000690775.1 Eurypyga helias
CAGCCCTATGGAGAAGGACTTGGGGGTACTGGTGGACAAAAAGCTGGCCGTGAGCCAGCCATGTGTGCTGGCAGCCGAAAAAGCCAACCGTATCCTGGGCTGTAGCCCAAGCAGCGTGGCTAGCAGGGCGAGAGAGACAGGATTCTCTCCCTCTACGCCACTCTGGGAAGACCTCCCTGCAGTTTTGCCTCCCTCTGCAGTCTTGGGACAGATTGCCCAGAGTAGCTGTGGATGCCCCATCCCTGGAAGTTTTCAAGGCCAGGCTGGATGAGTCTTTGAGCAACCTGGTCTAGTGGAAGGTGCTCCTGTGCATGGCAAGGAGCG
>NW_010228132.1:6829-11330 GCF_000690775.1 Eurypyga helias
AAACGTTCTATGATTCTATGAGACTGTGAACTCCAGGAAGGAGTTACAGCTGCCATTGACTTAGAGCAAACCAGAATTCATCATGTCTGGAGTTGTAAGTTAGAGCTGGAGAACGATAATAAATCAATTGTTTAATGTCATCACATAATTTTCAGACAAAAAGAAGAGAAATCATAGTAGTTCCCAGAGGAATGACCCTAATGCTGTGGAGAGCTGAAGCCACTAACATCCAAACGCAGCTTGTGCACAGCCAGTTGGTTTTCTCCGCATCAATGCCAGCGCACATACGAAGGCAGCACACAAGCTGGCATCTTTCTGGCAGCCTGTCCACGGAATGAGTGTGCTGCAGGAAAGCACTGCGTCTGCATGACAGCTGAATAACAGCCCCTGGTTCATGGTGTTGTCAGCATCAGTAAAAAATAAACCAGAGTTTCAGCAAAGCACTGAAATTGTCCTGCCAGTAAGGTCAGTAAAAGAAATGTTTAAAAAGTGGTTCTAGTAATCCTCTCCCATTTTATTGTGTTAGAGGTCAACAGGTCCTTTCCATGAAGGATGAAAAAACCTCAAATATTCATAAGTTGAGAGTTCTGTGGAACTGCTAGCCCACTCAGAAGACCGTTACTTGAAATCAATTAGTTTTGAAGAAAATGAAAGCCGGGGTTCCCCATATGCCAATTCATGCATGAAGGAAGGTTATGCATCCTTACGTCCCGTGCATGCCGTGCTATGGGATGCAATCCCCCCTCGGTCAGTGGGGGTCGGCTGGCTGCGCTTGGTGGTGCCCCACACTGTCCGGAGTGAGAGACTTGGGAACGGAGCTGCAGGATCAGAAGCTGGGAAGACCTTGGATTGGTGCAGGCATTGCCCAGCACCAGCTAAACAGGCACCTCATCCGTGCTTTTCTCAGGGCAAATCCACAGCTTTGAACAAGCCACTGGGAAGAAAGTTAACTCTTCCCTGACTGAAACCAGCATAGTCTCTAACAGTGAAGATTAGCAGCTGAAACAGGGTACCTTCTCAGTCTTGGAAGGCAAAGATGCGCAGGGACGTGGGAAGGAAGCATCCTGCTTTTAATGAATCATGTCTATTTTACTAACATGCAACAGCTGATTAATTACACCTCAGCATGGCAGAGGTGGATTGTCCAAACCAAAAAGAGTTTATGGCCTGTGTCATGAGGTGAAGACTTCCCAAAAGCAACACTTAAATAAGTGAGACCTTGACTACTTATGCCCATCTCTTGGGGAGAATCCATACACAGAAGTGTGCAGAATCGTGAGACCACAGAGAAATCAGCCCATGCTACCCCAAGATGTTGGTCCTGAGGCCATGGCACCAGTGGCAGCTGGAGGGAAAGGGGAAGCATTGGGCTGGATTGAGGTGAGCATGAAGTCAGTGCAAGTCACAGGATAGAGATGAAAAACTATAGACTGAAATTTCTATCTATCCACTACACACCCCTTCCCACACATTTCAGAAATTAATTGCAAATTTTAGGTTGGTGGGTGGTATGTGTCTGTCCTTTCAGTGATCTCCCCTCTGATTTCCCCTGTGACACTGTGGCTGCAAAGCCACACTGTGACATCAGTGCTGAAAAGATGCCTTTTTCTCAGGGAGACTGCAAAATATTGGGTGAAGCTTACAGAACATCTGGAAACTGATCCTGTTTGAAGAGAGAGGCAAGCTCTGACAGAAAAGCAAAACCTGTCATTGAAATAGGGCATTATGATAAATAAGAGTTCATTTTGCCAGGCTAAAATCACCTTACACCAGACCTGGAGTTTCCCAGCAAAGTTCAGAAAACTCAGAGTATCGGGAGACAAAAGGGACAATTGGTTAGTTAATCGCAGGCAGGGATGGGAAGCAAGTATCTAATGTGCCATTTGGTTTTCATGATTGCACATAAGATTACACACAAATTACCTTGATTAAATTATTAATCACTAAGCTGTACTCTTTTATATTTACATTTAGTTGCAGCACCTTTAGTCTTCCTTAATGTTTCACGTTTCCTCTTTAAAATACTTACAATTGTAACAAATGCTTGCAGATTCTCTCTAAAGTACATCATTTTTCAAAGCAATTAAGATCGATAGTTTGCTAAAAGAAATGTAGAGGGATTATGTTCATAATTATGTGGAGATAATCTCTGAGAGGAAAAGAGAACGCTATATAGTGCTAGAAAGAGAAGATGTACCCATTATTTTAGGAAGATTGAGCAGAAGACTAAATCAAATTATGAGATCTTAGTGACTAAAATGTGAGTTACATTAGAGTTTTACAAAATCCTCAGTGAAATTTAACAGAGAACGTGTAAGAAATTAATGCTCAGCTACTAAAACACATTTTATGAAGGTTTAACAGGGAGATATAAAATGGATGGCACCTGTTTTCCTACTATTTCAAACTGCTCCGGTCTATTTCTAAATACAGAAAAATACTCACAAAGAATCCAGTGAAAATTAATGCAAGAATTCTTGATTTTCATGGAAAGGCCAAGAAATTTGAAATTAAAACATCCAACTTTAGGTTATGAAGAAAGGACCGTATACAGCAGTAAATTTCACTCTCAATTTCACCACACATTTCTGTGTGGAGATTGCCTATCCCTAGAGACATAGCTTCAAAAAGCATAAAAAGAACCACAAACTGACCTTTATAATGACATATCAAAGCTTGCTTTACAAATCCCTAATGCAGTAACACAGATAAAGCAGTCATGCATCACTCCTTTCTAAATCACTAATCCTTCAGGATGTTGAGGGCTTCCTGCTTAGTTGATGGGCAGTGGGTTAATTTCCTTCACTTAGTGATCTTGGCTCAGATAATAAACTTATTTTGCTCTTATGGAAAAAGGAAACTGATATTGTGGCCTCAAATTTTTATAACTAGTTTCAAAAGACATGCTGAAATACATTGAGCAAACAAGTTTCTCAGATATTTTTTTATTTTACGTCCTCAAAAAATTAACAACCTTTGCTCTCACTTCATTCTGTAGCATATTTACCAATAAGTTTAGGGTATGTCCCATTGCATGCCTATACGCTTGCTATTTGGCAATTGCTGCTCTTAGATAATAAATACAGGGAACTAATGAGATACAGATATTTTTCACTGATTAATGTTCTGCTAAGTATGGCTGCCATAGAGGAGAAAAAGAAGAAGAAGAGAAAAAGAAGAAAGAGAGGAAGAGAAAAAGAATAGATGTCTTGGTAAGCAGCCAATACCGAAAAGCTGATTATAAAAAAGTGTATTATCAATGTGAAAACATCTAAAAAGTTAATTGAAAACCATCTGTTTCCTCCACATTGGTACACCATCTAGCACGGTTTAATTTCAGATTATAAACTAGTCTTAAGTGATAAAAATTGTCCTTCACCATTATTACTTTTTCTAATTTCAAAATTTTACACGATAGAAGCCTACAGCTAGATGTGAAACATCAATGGAAGTGTACCTGGGCGAACGTAAAGCATGCTGCATTTCCAAAGGTGTGATTTTTTCTGGTTGAGTGCTAAACACTAGAGAACAGGAGTTTTATATTGGACACACTGACATACCTTTCAGTGCAGTGTCACGAGCTGCTGTTAATAAAGCTAAACTCAAAAGCAAATAGTGTGTAGTGGTCTGAACTAATTATCCAAATAAACACAAACCTCCCTCATTTTGCTGGTATATTTAACATAATGCATGTTTGATCTTAAATAAGCAAGCAGAAGATGTTTGATTGCCAAAAATATGTTGTTCTTGCAGAGAATAGAGTGGTGTTGTGGTGTGGGGTGGGTTTTTTTGTTGTTTGTTTGGTTTGTTTTTTTTTTTTCTTTTACAGCTCTTTGTATCTATTTAAAGTCTGGAATTTAAAGCTGCTGGTGGCAAATAAGTCAGGTAAGTTATACTTCCAAATACTGATTAGCTCCTATCTGCTAATAATATTCTCCTTAATGTTATGGGCATAGAAGGGAGGTTTTTCAAAAGTGCCTCATTCACCACAAAGGCCTGTGTTGGTTGGAAAGTTGACATGCCTTTTGCAGCTGCACCGTGTCTTCTCAGAGGGGCTCTGCCCACCAGGAATGGACAGATTTGGAGCATTCTTGCACAAGGCGATGAGCATATTTGTCAACAGCAAGAGATCAGAGCTTGGAAGGGGTGGGGTGACAAATGTCATAGCTTTGGTCTCAGTTCAGCTCTGGAAGGTCCATGTGCGGAATATGAAGATGCTGGCTACTAGTTAGAGCAGCACAGGGCAAGTTTAGGCAAAACAAAATTGTTTTTTGTGGGTGGGTTGTTCTGCTCTTATAAGACTCCCCTGCAGTTCTGCCTTCAGCTCTGGAGCCCCCAATAGCAGAAGGACACGGAGCTGTTGGAGCGAGTCCAGAAGAGGCCCCGGAGATGCTCCGAGGGCTGGAGCCCCTCTGCCCTGGGGGCAGGCTGGGGGGGTTGGGGGGTTCAGCCTGGAGAAGGGAAGGCTCTGGGGAGAGCTTATAGCCCCTCAGTTTATAAG
>NW_010228132.1:11501-17621 GCF_000690775.1 Eurypyga helias
GGATGTGTCCAAGGCCAGGCTGGATGAGGCTTGGAGCAACCTGGGCTATGGAAGGTGTCCCTGCCCATGGCAGGGGGTGGGACCAGGTGAGCTTTAAGGTCCCTTTCAACCCAAGCAATTCCATGATTCTATGTGCTGTTTCACTCTCAAATGAGCTCCTATGAAGGACAAGTTCCAGGTTCTGGTCAAAACCTCCCATTAGGAGAAGTACCACTGCATCATGCCCTGTTTGGCATGCAATTTTGATTAAAAATATACCAGTGCCAATAAAACCTAAGCTCAAGAATCAAAGCCCTGTATTTGACAAAAGATCTTACTTTCTGGGCCATAATTTTCATTCTGTTTTATTTGTCTTGCTATATGGAGGTGTTTTCAGCATGGGTTTAGTGCATTGCAGTGGGTGGCTGTCAGGGCAATGGAACAGGAAAACAAATGTCTGAGCTGAGAGCATTACAGAGGTGAGCTGCTGGCCAGCTGCAATTTTGCATGCCACTAATCTTTTAACAGGGCACTGCGAGTGACAGTCATTTTTCAATCATTATCCCAGTTAGATTCTTAGAAGAAATTTATTTTTAATAGCATGTTTTAACCAGGTCTCTTAGAGAGGCTTATTATGTTTTAAACATGTTAATCTATACTGTGAGGCTTTGTGCAAAATTAAGTCTCATCGTTAGTGCTTTCCTCATTTCTCCAGTGTCAAAATAACAGTAGGTGCTATGGAAACGTTTGGTAGGTTCTGCAGGAAGCCTGGCTGAAATCAGTACAGAGCTATCATTCTGCTGTTTAGATGCCATTTATTTAATTATATGCTTAGTCAGACTTCTTGGAAGCAGAAGAATGTTACTTCAGGGGCAATTTCCAGGAGCACAGTACAGCAAATATACCTGGGACCTGTCACTTGTTTGTTTATAAGGCATGTTCATAGTGAGCCTATTGCACTCCCCGTCAGTGTGCTTTAACACGCTGGGATGCACTGGCATCCTTAGAAAAACACTCCTGATGGTGAGTGGTGGCAAACAGTACATAGAGTCATAAAATCGCGGAATGTTTTGGGTTGAAAAGGACCTTAAAGCCCACCCAGCCCCCCCCCCTGCCATGGGCTGGGACACCTTCCACTAGACCAGGTTGCTCCAAGCCTCATCCAGCCTGGCCTTGGACGCTTCCAGGGATGGGGCATCCACAGCTTCTCTGGACAACCTGTCCCAGTGCCTCTCCACCCTCTCTGTGAAGAATTCCTTCCGGTTGTCCCATCTCAATCTCTCTCTTTCCATTTAAACCTGTTACCCCTTGTCCTGTCATTACAGGCCCTTGGAAAATATCTCCTCCCAGCTTTCTTGTAGCCCCCCTCCCCAGGCACTGGAAGGTACTCTGTAGTCTCACCAGGACTTTCTCTTCTCCAGGCTGAACAATTCTCTCAGCCCTTCTTCATAGGAGAGGTGCTTCAGCCCTCTGATCATCTTCATGATCATCCTCCTCCATGTGTGCTGCTGAGAGTACAGATGACCTTCCAGTTCCACCACGAGTAACTTCTGTTTACAACTGGAAAGCCTTCTGCTCCTAATAAAAAGCATGATATTTCCAGCTGCCCCTCGTCATGACAGTGTGTGTCAAAATCCACCCTTGGCATCCTTCCCTAGCATGTTGTAACCAGGAAATTATAGTAGGGAATAATTCCTACCCTTAACTGTCACTTAAGTGGTAGAACAGGATTGGAGTGTCACACTTCCTACAGATAAAATAATATTTCAGACTGTTGCAAGGACTTTTGGGTCACAATGCAGAAATGTAAGCCATGAATGAAGTAAGAAATTTTTGTTTGGAGACTAACAATTTCCTGTGGAGTGCTAATAGGGAAATCAATTTGCATTTCATAGGCCAATGGACTTTAGAAATTTCACAGACTAGGATGAAATAATTTAAATGAAACTCTGATTAAATATTCAGGATATAGAAAAAGACCTTGAAGATAATTTTATTGGGCCACATTTTTTTAACTTTTGGGAGAGATTTTTATTTTGTAAATAGCTTTAACTATGGCATGGTAGACTTTATGAAAGATGTCTTCAAGTTCACAGCACTTGATCCATAAGGCCTGTTCTTCAGTTCTTGGGGCTGGTGTGCTCAGAGCAAACTTAATCTCTCTGTTTCAGTTTCTCGTCTGTGAAAAAGAGATGAAGTATTTCGTTCTTATATTCTTTATCCACTTGGTTTTGTGTGAGCTCTGAAGAATAGCAAGCATCTTTTGCTTTGTGGATAAGCAACATGCTGTACAATGCAGCCTTGAATTTGAATGAGTGTCTTGCAGCGGAGGAAGTCCTTGTGAAGTGAGGAAAATCACTGGCAACTGCAGTTCACTCTCTTCAAAATCGAAATGAAATGCATAACTATAATACCAGGTATTAATGTGGTTTTACTGTCTTATACAGTAATGCAGTTCAGTACACCACAGGAGTTTCATTACTGCAGTTCGACTTGATTTCCATAGGCAGATGATTACCTCCACATGCAGCTTGATCAGGGTAAAATAATTTATTTACAGTGTTGCTTCTTCAGTAAATTCTTTTCTTCATATTGTGGAGCACACTGACAGATAAGGTCAGGTTGAGTACACATAGAGACAACAATTTGAAAAATAAAGAAACCTCTTACTTCCTACACATTCACGGATCATAAGAGAAAAATAAGCTGAACTTTTTTTATTCTTTTGTTCTTTCATTATTCTTTCTTTATTCCATATTCATTCTTATCCAAGGAGAAGGGGAAATTATTTCCTTTTTAACTTAGACTCCCTAGTAAGACTAAGACTATGTGCTTTTTGTTACTGTGGTGTGTGAGTTGCAGGACTAATGTTTGCCAATGCCTAACTGACATATGAGCCATAGGAAATGGAATATACATTTCTAATTTTGTCTTTATTCTCTTTGCCAGGGTTCAAGATTATTCAAAATTATTCTGCTCAATTCGAATTACAGATGGGATTGTTTGAATAATAAGACATTAGAAGGTATGAGATGAGAATGATTAAAGAAATAGGATATATTTTACAATAATGTATTTTATTTCATGAATACACACCACAGTATGTATCTTTAATGCAACCAACCTTAATTCTAGTGTATTAACATAGAATAAACCTGAAATTCTGATTGAAAGTATGGCAAAAGAATGGGGCTAATACAAAAGACAGACGTATCAGTCTCCTGTACTCTAAAAGCAGAGTAATGAAAAGGACATTATGGAAAGTGATTGCATATTACCTCAGCATTGTGGGGGGAAAACCAATTAAAATATTTGGTCGTATTAATAATGAGGCTATAATTGGTGACACAGATTTCAGAATACAAAATCAGTGAGAACATATGGTTGTTTAAAAAAATGGGACACTGGGAATAATCACTAAGCAGCAAAATCTATTAGCATTGGGATGTCTCAGATTTTGTATCTGGCATGCTTATGTATGTCCTGTCGCATAATAAACACTATGTAAAAACCAAGACAAAGGTCTGTCATTTTAAAGTATACAACAACACCACTTATCGAAATTAACAGACATATAGAATCTCTATTTTGTGATTTTTTTTTTTTTTTTAAAGGCAGATATGGGCAAGGCCGTCTTTTATTTCTTAAGGCATCATCGGTCTCAGTAAAAAGAGGAGGTTTCCATTATGAAGAGTCTGCTTGTGCTAGACTCATCTGCTGGTGCAGCTAGCATCTGGGGATGATTTATTTCACTCACTGTTGGCTCTGCTCTCTGAAAGCATTGAAATTACTGCAGAAATTCTATTCAATGAAACTTCCCAGCCAGGAGACTAGTTGTTGTCAGCACTGTGTTTATTGTTTCTTCATATAAATGTTCAAATTTATTAACTTGGGGACATGTTTTTTTCGGGATCTGAAATGAGCATATTATGTATAAGAATTTTTCATATGTTCTTGACTCAGCAGACTGCCTGTTAATTGCCTGAAGTATTCCCAAATTGGCCATTAGGAGAATGAACTTTTGTAATACTTTCATTTTCCCCCTTGCCTGTTCTCCATGCCAGCAGCCCTCATCTGAGAGATAAAGTGTCACAATATTCTCATCTTGTGGCACCTTTCAGTTCTCCAACTGGCAGGCCAGACAGCAACACATTAGGTGTCTTGAAAATACTCTCTAAAATATCTGTTCTCCAATGAATCTGTAAAAAAAACGTAGTGCCTTGTTAGACACTAATTCTATCTGCCACATAACTGCACCACTGCAATTTTCCCAAAAAACATTACCCATATGTCAAGGTATTCCCTCAGCTCCCTGATTAATAGTAAAATCTCTTATTGCTTCCCTGCTAATTGAGGATGCTGTGCATCAATAAAAATGTGCTACCTACTGGAGGTGTCTTTCAGGGGCAGGAATCAAGCAACCCCCTTACAGTTTGCAGGAATTTAATTCCTTCTTCCTTCATTACCATCGTCGGGCCATGGAGACATTATCCCAGCTACAGATTTTACATCACCTTAAGGACAGTAGAAGTCAATGTCCCTTTCCCACTCCTCCAAGCTGTACTGGAACTGTTCCAGAAGAATGCATTTTGGCTGAAGTAGCCTGACTTGAGTACATCTCTCCAGTACACACAGGGTTACTATAGTTAGGACCTGTTTAAAAAAACCAAACACCCATCTTGCTACAGGCAATATCGTGTAGCTTCAGTGTGGAACGAGTCTGAGCAACAACAACATTGAGGATGCTAATATCAGCCACCCGGTGGCATGTCCTCCTCTTCCTCTCACCCTGCAAACAAAGCACTGAAAATTGCCAAAAGTTTTGCAGCTGCCACAGTTTCCCCGATATCCCTACATTGCTATTACCCCAAAGCCCCCCAGCTAAAATAAGAGGGACAAATCTGGGAAAAGGTCTGCTGGTGGTTTTTTTCCAAATGGTTCAATGTAACCTTTTTTTTTTCTCTCAGGCCAGATTTCCTTACAATTTTAGTTAAAGAAAAATTACATTTAATTCATTCCGGCAAATTTATGCTCAGCACTCTGATGCTGCAATATAGGGAGCAGGGACTCTGAACCTCCGAATCTTGGGCCAGATGTGTTTGTAATTACGTGCCTAACTGATAGTCACACAGCTTTGCCTTCATGTGTGCATTTTCTAGCTACAGGGGACGTGTAGTGTGAGGCAGAGGTAGTCATGCTCTCTAATATCTATTTTATCTCTGGTTTTGTCAGGGGACCCAGCATTAAAGTGCAAGTATCCGTACAGTGAACCCCCAAGGAGCTACGTCTAAACTGCAGGTAGACATTTGGTGGGTTGTGCATCCAGAGAAACATCCCTGCACCTTCCTGAGTGGGTGATGTTTTACTCTTCCAATGGGTGTCCTCATGACTAAAACGGAAGCAAATGCAGGTATTTGCCCTGTTGTAGTTGCATATTTCACTGATGTTTGGAACCCAAGCACTTCCACACGCTTGAAATAACCTCTAAATTACATAAGCACACCCAAATGATGCAAGAAATCCGTGGCCACCAAGGAAAACGATGGTCGTCACTCAGATGCAGGCTACAGCCTTTGTTACTTTGCAGCAGCAGTTGGATGCAACTGGAATTCCCCCAGGTACTAGTACACCTTCCCAGTGAGCATTGCTTGTAGAACAGATGGATCTTTCAGTTGAAGTTTGCTTAACATTTCCTTTAAAAGATTGAGTTGTCAGTTGCTGTTTTGGTCAGAACATTCACATTTTGGGTCACTGCTGCATCCTTACTCTTCTCTTAGAAACTCAGCTGTTAACAGCTCAGACATTTCTGTATATAAGATAGGGTAATGTGGCTTGTGTTCCTGTAAAAAGAAGTGTGAAAGTACTGTTTAAGTACTATATTTTTGTGTGTTTCTTTACTTTCAAATAAGACTTTGAAGTCTATCTAGGGGTTTGAATATCTTCACAGCTGAAGACTCCATAAGATTTCTAAGGAATCTGTTCCAGTGTTTTATGACTCTCACAGTAAAAATCCTGGTATGGAATTTTCTGTGGTTTAGTTTGTGCCCATTATCTCCTGTCCTGTAACCACTAACAAGAGTCTGGTTCTGTCATCTTTATTCTCCCATCAGACCTTCATATATATGGGTATATATATATAAA
>NW_010228133.1:0-14805 GCF_000690775.1 Eurypyga helias
CGGCTCTGTGCCTGCTCTACCTCTGCCCTCATTTGTTGCCCCGTGAATCCACGCTGACATGGGCCGGTGGCACCCTCGCAAGGATGCTCCGTGAACCCAGGCTGCCGGGGACCCTGGCAAGGAGGAGCTCCCCCTCCTCAAGGGGCAACCGACCGCTTGCGTGTCCCTTTGCACTGAGCCCGAACCCGGGGTGTAGGGCCTGAGCGCATCTGGCTGCGGGCTGGGATAACGGCACTGCTCTCTGCCCTTGCACTGCTGGTGCTCCCTCTTGCTCACACACCAGAAAGAAGGGCAGCGCAGCCGCTGCCCCAAACCGGGGAGTTTTGGCACCCTGCTCCCTCTCTTTGACAAGGTGTTTGCTGCCCAGAACAACTTCATTTACGCTTGAAGCAAATGTTCCTTATTTGTCATTAACTTGCTATCTTATTACTTCTGCTTCATACCTGAAGAGGGACTTGTCTGTTCTGCAAACTGCCTTGGGTTTTTTCTGCCTTTATTTTGCCCACAACTGTAGCCTCACGTCCTGCAGCAACATGCTGCTACCGATGCTTCGAGTCCTGGCGCAGCCTAAGGAGCAGAGCGCTGCTGGGCATTCTGTGATCGTTCACAGGGTTTGCACGCACTGTCTGACTGAAACCACTGCACCATGCAGGCCTAATAATTACTTTGAAATTGGCTGTCTCCTTTTTCAGGAGATGATGAACTTTGTAGACAGTACAGCTACCTGTCCCTGAAGTAAACATGCCTCTAGCTGTGAAGACAGCATTTAGGTTCTCCTCCTGGGAAGGCTGGCACACCAAATTATATTCATCCTTAGTTTTATGCTTAATTGCGATGGGATATTCACCACTGGATGAAAGTCGTGTTGAAGATCCAAAGAACACCGCACCAGAGCATCATTCTTGGGTCCATTTTCTAGAGGTGTAAGTTCTCCTCAGTTCTCATCCCTGGGGTTAAAATGTATGTGGGAATGTGGCAGCGGGGTGAGCTGGCTGACTGTATCCTCCTTTCTCTGCAGTAACTCAAGTGCTGTTTCTAGGCAGTGCTGGCTCAGCTTCTCTGAGCAGTGACCTACTGCCCTGAGGAGATGAGCTGTTGTCAAAGGTATCGTTTCGGCATTGGTGCATATTTGGGCAGCATCTCTCATAGCTTGGATGCCATAACACCACAGCAGGAGTTGGAGGTCCTATGGATGGAGACAGCTATGATACAGTCTTCAGGGAATAGCATTAGGTGGCATCCTAATTCTTCTGCTCATTCAGTAATGCATAGGTTAAAATAGACAGCTTGTGCTGGGACGGTATTCCTGTCCTGGGTCAGATGGAAGAGAATTTTCCCTTGAATAAATCCTGTGAGTTGAGGCAGCATCCTCCTCTTTCCTACAGCTTTCCCTTTCGTGTAACTCCAGGGCCAAATCCTGTTTAATTTATAGGCTCTGACAAGATCTTAGAGCAAGAATGATAGCATGGTTGCAGAGCACAGACTATCGTTTAGTATCTAAAGTGCCAATTTTCTGACAAAGTGTGTAATCTAATAAAATGTTGTATAGTGTCCGTGTTTGATAGGGAACCTCTGCAAGTCACCTCAGATTAAGAAGGGGAGAGTTTAAGCTGTTCTATGGGTAATGACATGGGGAAAAGCAAACAATTCAGGCACAAATCACCATTCTCTCCCCCAGCAGAGTTATTAAACAAGACAGGAATATACAAACTGCCTGAAACTCGACATACAGTTTTTACCCTGTCTGATATCAATGTATAGTTCCTGTTCGTTTCCCCCTCCCCAGAGCTGAGAGAGCTTTACAAGCGGGCACTTGTAGCCATACCCCCTGAAGTGTTTTGAGGGAAATTCTTTTTGATTTGCAGTGTCCCTTGCTGGCAGGGTTGAAAATAGCTTTATCCAAATCTCAAGTTTCAGGAAGGGTTTTAAGATTAGGCTGTGAGCGTATCATGAGGGAGATTTCTCATACTGGCTAAGCCAGGGATCTGTCTCTTCAGGACTTGCCAGGCTCTGATGACAAAACAGCATATGGGAAAAAGACATGAAAAACTATTTCTGATTGACTCCAGGCTGAGTCCCAAACCTGATAAAATAGCTAAGAATGCCACTGCAGGATTTGATAACTCTCAAAGAATTTGGGTGATTGTGGGGAGAAGGGGAGGTAGAGATTTGCTCTGATTAATTTAGTCATATGTATAACTTGCAAGTTTAAATTAGGAGCCTTAGCATTCTATATAGTCAGTGGTCTGCATAGAGCACCTGCTGAAGAAGACAGAAAGCCCAGGGTTGGATCATGCAGAGATAATGCAGGCTAGAAACAGGAACAGGCACTAACTCAAGCGTTGAAAATAAACTTGATGGTTAGGTAGGCAAATTGCTCCCTTCCATTGTGATATTTACCTGTAATGTCATGCAGTTCAGCCTGGAAGACAGACAAAAATCCCATTCTTCTCCGCAGTTATTTGCAGACTTTGGCAGAACACGCGATGAATTGCTGTGCCATTGGTGAACGCAGATTTCCAAATGACTTTGAGAGCAAGGAAAATCTTGGAAGAAGGGATCTTTGTGAGCATCACCATGCTCTCACTTGCATATTCATGAAGAAAAACAAGGATGAGCAGCAGTGCAAGCACTAGGAAATTTCATTTGCAAAAATATTTACAACACAGCTTTGGTTTACTTGCCACCTGCATTGTTGATGGTGATAGCAATGTTGCATGAAAACCAGAAGGTGAACTAAGTGCGTTAGATTAATTCTTCACCACATCAAAGTACGGGAATTTAAACAAAACAAAACCGCAGGAAGGGTAAACAGCAACACAGATCTTTTTTCATTTGTGTCTTTTCAAAATATGCTAGAACCACAGGAAAAAACAGTTTTAAATTATAAGGGGCTATTCCTCAGCTTAGATCTCCTCTGTCAACCCAATGGCATCTGTGAGCCATTTTTATTCTTCTGGCCCATGCTATTCTTTCTGCTTTTAAATAACATACTACTCTAATAAATTTAATCAGGGAGATTATTTCTAATCCTGCTCAGAAGCTTTGAAAGCTAAACATTCAAACTAAAACTATTCTTACTCTTCAGAGGTGCTGAGTTGAGAGTAAGTTGAACTGTAGGCATTGATCCCACATAACCTCTCCTGTAGGTAGCAGTAGAATACCTTATCAGCAGGACATGGCTAGAGCAATAGTTTGGTGATATTTTTAACCCTTTTTCAGACACTTCATGATTATGCACAAAAACTGTTTGCATAGCAAGCAATGTGTATAGTTTTAAAGTCTGTATGCCCAAGGAAGCACAGTAATAATATTTTGGTATTAATACATTTCCCTGGGATCTAAAACTAAAATAATTTATTCACATCAATAATAGGTTAGGCGGAGCTGGGGGAGGTGAGTGTAAGGTAGGTCATGGGCAATTGCTGTACATTGGTGTGCAGATGGAGAATGAAGGACATGGGAAAACTTAGGCCAAGACTTTCAGATGAGGTCAACAAAGCTTAATGGCTCAGTTTTGGGTCCTTTTCTTCAGAGAATTCAGTGCCAGATTTTCAGGGCTACTGATCTTGCCCAACTACAGCAGAAGTTAAGGATATTCTTTGCAGAAATGCAGAGGCCATTTTATCAGCTGAAATTGGTGAATCTGAAATTGGAACCCACCTTTGAAAATCAGCCTCACAGGCTTTTATCTTAAAGAGAGACTGCCAAGACTGAGTGTAATCAAAATCTCTGAAAAAATCTCTTTAACTTAGTGACAGAGCTGTTCTCTCTAGCAGTACTGAAGATAAATATGTGAACAATAGCAAATAATTTCGCAGGAAACTGGACTAAGATTTCCTGGATTTCCATCCCATGTGACTTTATTGAAGTATCTTTCACTTACTCCCAAAAAGCAGAAATCCCTTTTAAGACTGTCTAGGAGATTGAATCTACATCCCAATTTGCCAAATTCAGTCTTTCAATGGTCCTATATTAAGCTGCCGAAGTACTGATATAAGTAATAGGTCTCCATTGAAATAAGAGATTTTAATCTTCTTTGCAGAGCCAGTGAAAATGTTTGCTGTTGTTATGTTATTCCATAGTGGCAGGTAATTTAGAATAAAACCACCTGAGTTTACAATGGAAGATACTCTTCAGGAAAGAACAAGAGCTGCCTCTTGGGCGTGTATACCAGCAGCACTTTCAAGAGGTGGATGTAGGATGGCAGACTAAAGGGGTCTTAGCTGACTCTTTGTGGCTTACCATTGAGGCTTGAAGATGAAGGTTAAGCCCAGGACCCCACATTTTATGCAGTGTAGTTACCAGGCAGGAGCCAGTTTTATTATCTCTCTTTTGGAAGCAAAATCATATTGAAAATTCCTCCTAGATAAGCAGCTGGCAAGCCAGATTATTTTCTGGTTCCTTCTACATGAAATTACATATTTTTTAAAAATAATTATGACAAGAGAAGGAGTTACAAAATCTTCACTGTGAATTGAGTCTTTTTTTCCAAGAGCATGACAATTTTCATGCAAAATTATCTTCAACTTCAAGCTAGTTCCATTAGGAATCACCTTTGAGTTGCAGAGTCTTATGACTGATGGAAGATACACACTTTCTCTTTCTACAAAGCTGATGGTAACTTTTATATCTGCCAATTACTGTCTGTCTTATTCGTATTGCCCTTTGTTGTACAAAGCCTCTCCTTGCAACAGGGTACAGAATGTAGATTCAGATTTCTGGTGCCTCATAGAGGGAGGTCAAATGAGACTCAGAGTCAGCTCTTTGTGGAAAATGTGCAAGGTGCAAGATACTGACTGAAATTAATTTTCATACCCTCCACTAATTCAGAAGCACAATGTCATTGTGATGAAGAAGAATCTTTGTGAGAAAATGTTTTTGAGGTAATGAGAGGCACAAGAAGAAACACAGTTGCTTGTATTCCCTGTTTCTTTCTTTTCGATGACTTAGGCTGTGAAATGAAAACAAAGTTAAGACTCAATTCCTATGGATTAAAGTAAATTCTGCTTCTGCCGTGCCTCCACTCCAAGGGTAAGGGTACAATAGGACACTTTGGTTTTCACTATCCCACATGTAGTGTACATCTATATTTAGGTGATCTCTGGTGGTGGTGTGTGATGTACTAGGTGCAAACCACTTGTATTTTTTGCAACCTTTTAGCAGTAAATATGAAATCCTTGATGATTTTAAATTTAAAGATGACAGAAAGAATTGGCTGATGATAAATACCAGTGAGAAGAGGGCAGTCATTAGAAGTGGTCAGAATTACCTGGAAAATAAGGACCATGCACAAGAGACATAAAGGTTCAAATAAGCTAAGTCAGAGCTGTATGTCTAGAAAACTGAATGCATGCAGGGGTTACAGAATCAGGCTCTGTTCCCAGGAAAGTAGTGACACAGGAAAAGACATAGGGCTTAGAGTTGAATCACAGTGTGACATGAGACTCCCAAAACACTCCTGTGGGGAAAAAAACCCTGAACAACAAAAATGCTCAGTCCCTAGAAATGTGAGGAGGAGTAACAAGTGGGATTAGGGTGGGATTTATTCTGTACACAGTCTAGCAAGAACCAATACCAGAATACTGAGTCCAGCCAAAGTGTCTACATTTTAAAGAGAATATTGAAAAAATAATTGAAGTGCTAGAGAAAAACATTATACTAAGAGACTTAAGAGCTCAATCTCTTTAGTTTTTCCTAAAGGAGTGACTTGATTGCAGTATGTAAATACCTTCCTGAGAAGAAAATGCCTTTAATCTAGTGGAGAAAAAACTGATGAGAGTCAGAATGTATAAACCGAAACCAGGAAAAAAAAAATCAAATCAAATGAGATATGGAGCAAAAATTTGAACAGTAGGAAAAAATAACCAAGGACAGTGGTGGTTATCTGTTCCTTGATGTCTCAAAAGAAAAACTGTATTCCTTCCTGGAATGATTCTTTAGAAAAAACATGCTTTAATTAAAGAGAAACTGTTTGGATCCATTCCAGACCAAAATAAAACCAAGAGTAGCAAGGTATATTTGCTTTACTGGAAACTTAATGCCCTGGGAGTACCAGAACAACCAGGTCTCAGAGGTTCTGTTTTGATAAAAACACAAACCAGTTGTCACATGTTGTTTTATCTCAAAGTTGATGTTTTTCTCTTAACTAGTAACTAAAAAGAATAAATCCCTAAAGTGTTAAAGAATCTAAAGATGTTTCTAACTCCCATATTTAAAGATTTCTGGTTGTATCAAACACGATGCAACATGACTGGTTGGAATTTGCTGATTTCTAATGCTACCCAGCTGCATCCTCTACAGTTAATCAAACTTGTTTTACTAACTGACAGGTCCAGCATTGTTTATGGTTTGTGGCTGGGGTAAATCACTGGTATCCAGTGCCTGATAATTCTAAACAACATGCCCTCTTTTGAGTAATGAACACAGATAGATCTGGTTGCTCTATCAGTTGCTCCAAAAACTTTCATTGCACTCCCCCTTCTCTATACTTATTTCAGATGCTCATGCTCCAGTGGATCATCAAAACCATTTTCTTGAAAGATTTGTAATATTGTCCTTTTTCTTAGTGGTTCATCTCCAACATTCATACAAGTAGCAATCATTTCCTTTTAGCTTCAGCTTGTACCATGATGTACAAATAAAGATGTTAACATTTGTGGTGGGTTAACCTTAAGGCCACTCTTATCACTCGCCCTTCTCAGCTGGACAGGGGAGAAAAAGTATGATGAAAAGCTTATGGCTTCAGATAATGACAGGGAGAGATCACTCACAGGTTGCCCTTACGGGCAAAACAGACTCAGCTTGGGAAAAAATTAATTTAACTTATCATCAATCAAAATCAGAGTTAAAAAATAAAGATAACTGGAACCAAAACTTAAAACACCTTCCCCCACCCCTCCCTTCTTCCTGGATTCAAATTCACTCTTGCTTTTTGCTACCTCCTTGTCTCCCAAAGCAGCACAGAGGACAGGGAATGGAGGTTGTGGTCAGTTCATCACACATTGTCTCTGCTGCTCTGAGGGAGGACTCCTCACACTCTGCTCCTGCTCCAGCGTGGGGTCCCTCCCACAGAAACAGTTCTCCATGCACTGCTCCAATGTCAGTCCTTCCCACAGGCTGCAGTTCTTCATGAACTGCTCCAGCCTGGGTCCCCCTGGGGTCACAAGTCCTGCCAGCAAACCTGCTCCAGCCTCGGCTCCTCTCTCCATGGGGCCACAGCTCCTGCCAGGAGCCTGCTCCAGCGTGGGCTGCCCATGGGGTACAAGCTTCCCTACAGCGTCCTTCGGGTGCAGCCGCCTTCTCCAGCATGGGGCCCTTCCTGGGCTGCAGGTGGGTCTTCTCCACTGACCTGGGTGTCTGCAGAGTTCTCTTTCTCACATCTTGCTCGCCCTCTGTCTGCAACATCTCCTGGGTTTTTTCCCTTCTTAAACATAAACATGTTATCCCAGAGGCATTATGTCTGTGATTGGTTCGGCTTGGCCAGCGGTGGGCCCATCTTGGAGCTGGCCGGCATTGGCCCTGTCAGACACAGGGGAGCTACCAGCAGCTTTTCACAAAAGTCACCCCTGTAGCCCACCCGCTACCAACACCTTGCCATGCAAACCCAATACAACATTTAAAACTAAAGAAAATAAATTGAATAAGGAAGATACTCATCAAATGTTCTCATTAATCACATTCTAGGGAAAAGTGAGTTGTCTGCTGGAGAGTTTTTATTTTAACCTGAAGGAAATTCAGCTGTTTCTACTTCAATTTTATGTTCCTTGGGCTAATTATTGAGATAAGAAGATGAAAGTGGTACATTTGTCTTTGACCTTGACTACTGCTTTACTTTTGCAGGATAACACTGGATTTATTACGGAACTGGATTTTTGGCATGCTTTTATTTGTAGGAAATACTCTTTCTATAGCAGTTTGCCTACTTTCTGTGATTTCAGATAGAGCTGGAAGTCCAACCACACAACCCACCTTGAAGCAGCGCCTGTACTGTTCTGCTGCTGCTGACAAAGCAGGACAGCTGGCTAATTAATTAAGGATAAGCTAGTTGGTGATGTGCACCTGGAAATCATTAGATGCCTGGAGGTTACATATTCATGAGTCCTCCCCTGGAATTTGGAGGTTATCTGTAGTGTGTTTCTCTTTCTGTGTCTCTGTCAGTAAAGTCCAAAGAAAGTGATCTCTGATAATCTGGAGTGTCATTCTTCTCTTCTGGCCAGGTGCAATTAATTTTATTCATTGGTAATAGGAGTGTAGACTAGAAGCTGACAGGGAGCAAAAGAAGAGAAAGCAACCTGGGTTATTGTGCGTGACTAAATTTCTTCTACAGAATAACAGCTTCTGTGAAAATCAAAGAAATAATAATACAATTGAATTATGTATCAGGGTTATGTTCTTCTAGGTCACTCCAAAGATGGAAAGAAAAGGTCTACATGCCATGATACACCTTGTGGCCTCATAACAGAGACAGAATGAGAGTTACTCTCAGGTTGTCAGCTTTTGAGCTTACTTTTTTTTCCACTCTTCCTGTTATGTATAACAGCTGTATGTTTTTCCACAGTGTAAGGTCTGTTATGTGGCCTCATCACAATTTGAGACTGGAAAATTACGACAGTCATACACAGGTGATCCAATAAAACTCGTCTGTTGGTCTGAGAATGGTTATTCTTTGAGATAAACATTCTCATAAGAAGTTATCTGATTCAGTGAAAATTGTAGTAAGAAGTATTTTGGGTCTAAAATGATATGTGTGTCTAGAAACAAGGATAACAAGAAGTCACTTTAGAATAATTGGCAGAGATAAGCCTGGGTATACAGGAAGAATGATCAGACTATATGTGCTGAAAATGTAAATTCTTTTCCTTTTAGAGAGCAGGGTTTTTTTCCCCTCTACTAATAACGTCTTGCTGGACTCAGGTAATGGGAATTGGTCTTAGAGCCAAAGGCTTCTGAGCTACACTGCACAGTGTAAGAAATTAGGCAGACAGTTTTAAAAATGTTAGTGAATGGCCAGTCATGGTGATCAACAGGGCTCCTTATCTTCTGGTCTATTCTAGTCCAGCACAGTTTAATGCTCTGAAACCTTACATTGGATTAACTAATCTGTGTTGGAGCTTAAACTGATGATTTAGTGCAGCTGAGCAAGCTCCTAAAAGTCACCTGAGCGGTGGTAACTCTTGCTTTTAGTCTATGTCAAATCGAAGACCGTTTAGCTTTGTCCACCATGAAATTACTGGTAATACAATACAAACATATGCTTCTACAGCGAACAGCTTATTTTAGAGGCAGATTATAGGAATCTTCTTCCTTTCTTTCTTTTTCTGTTAATAGGGATGGTTTAAACAACATTTTTCACCCTTTTTTCAGGACTGTCTTCTGAGGTCTCCTTAGTTTCTGCTGCCATCTGTTCTGTTTCGGCAGCCCAAAACATCAAATAGACTTTTTTTTTGAAGCCACTGCCAATTTCACTGAAAGGAGTGCATAAAAAAGAGCAGAACAGAATAACTGAGAGATTTACAGGAGGAAAAGTTGCAAAATGATGGAGCAGCTTTTATGTTTGTTGACAAGTTTAAATTAAAGCTCAGATATGCCTTTCCGAGTAGGTGGTGGTGTCGCTCCTATCCCCCCTCCAGCTGACACTCTGGATTTCAGTGACTAGAGGCACAAAGCACATTCCTTGGGTGCAGAGAGAGAAGACACGAAGATGGCAAGTAATTCTACACAGATGAGACCAGATCTTCTGGGTGACACTGGTTCAGTATTTCCCAACAAACATGATATTGCCTTTTATATTTTTAATAACCCCAGGGATCATGAAATGCAAAGACTGTAGTACCAGACACAATTTAAATGGCTGGTTTTGTTGTTGCTGTTGACTTTTGCCCTCCTCGAACAAAGAAGGAATGAGACAGACTTGTGACACCCATGACAAATGCAGGTTGCAGCCACAACTATTTGGTTGCATTCATTTTCTTTAAAAAGTCTGTTTTTATTATCCGCATTAATGATGTTATTTATTGTCTAGGAAACAAAGGTTGCCCCTTGAAAGGAGCAAATAGTGAGAGGCTGTACCCAGGAGGGGGGAATTTAAAATAAATACATCCAAAGAAAACAACTACATGAGGAGATCTGCGGGGAGGTGTTAACTTAGGATGCTATCTATCTTTCTCTCTGTCACCTAAAATTATGTACATGCCATACTGTGATGAAGATTAAGGTTTGTGATGTTACAAGGAAATAAGTCTTTAAGAAGGATTTGATTGTTATTTGATGAAGGCCCATTTTCATTGAGAATGAAAAATTATTTAAGTATTAAAGTCAATCTGTGGAGGTAACAGTGGGTGGAAGAAGTAAAAGGCTGATGATAGCAGCATCCCTCAGAAAGTGAGGATAAAATGTGTGATAGCTTTGCTGAACTTTCAATACAGAGGTGATGGAGTGCAAGTGGTCAGAGAGACACAATTCCTCCATTTTTGTAGGATTAGACATAACAAAAAAATCAACTCCAAAACCCTTCCCCTAAGAATTTTACAACCTCTGGTTCTTGTTTTGACTGTGATTTGCAGAAGAAAAGAAAGAAAAAATGCTAAGTGAACTTGCTTGTGTGTATGAAGATCAAGGTCTGTGAAAATTCACTGTGAGGGAAGCATTCTTAAGGGTGAGATCTACTGGGATTCTGAAGTAATTTCCCCAAATGAAGCTGCAGCAACAGACCCATCATTTGGCCTATTAGAAATGGTCTTCCAGATAAACCAGGGAGTCTCGTGAGAGTCAGGAAAGCTGTGATGCACTGGCAGCCCTAACGCGCCTTTTCTATTTCTAGCGTCTGCCAACCTGCTAAAGCCCTTTGTGTATCCCAGTTGGTTTGGGAAGAAGGTTTGAGTAATTTTTTCTTTTGGCCTAACTAGTCTGGCCACTTTCAGTGATCTTCCATTTCATTTCCTAAAAGCAGCTTCATTTTGACAGCTGTAATCCATGGACTTCTTTAGCATCCTCGTGCTCCACTGTTAATGCATCAAGAGAATATATAGGCTTCCGGCACAGCTGGAAAAGAATAGTCCATTACAATTTCTGCCTCTGTTAACTCTCCTTGGACATTGTGAGAAATTACGTAAAGACCCATAAGGTTCCTATTTCTGTTGCCAGCAGCCTACAAGGGAGCTTAGACTGGGAGTGGGAAAGTTATGATTTGTGGTACCATGCTACGCCAGAAGAGGTGGGAAACAACATACACTTGCACTCACACTTGATCCAAAAGTTGAAAAGGGAGAGACTGGGTCATTACTTGCAAACCATTTGTGTTACAAGCCTCAAGTAGCTGCTTGTGCTTCAGCTTAGGTTTGGAGGAAATAAATGAATCCCCAGAGAGCTGAATGCTGTGAGAGGAGAGTGTGAGATTTCCTCTCTTGTTATGTCCTCACTGGGATCTGCCTAATAATGTGCCTGCTTTTTCCACTCAGTGCAAAACCATAAATGTCAGCAAAGCTTTCATAAAAAGGAATGTACCCCCACCACAGGAATGTAGCAAGCCAAAAATGCGCTCCATGTCACAGTGATAAGCATATTAGAAAATGCCGAGAGGGAAAGACTGTTAAATGCAGCCCCAGTCAAAGCAGCTGGGTCACAAAATCATGGTGGTAGATAGCTCACTCACACCACTTCTTGCTATTCATAAATATTCAGGCAACTGGATGTCTGAAGAAAGGCTGCTCCTAAGATGATTATTGGTATTGGGTTGTCAACAAGAATATGTGTGTGCACAGAAATGTTTCTGTATTCCTTATTCACATTTGTAAACAGTTTCACTCAGATAGGGGTCAGAAAGGGTGCCATGAGATTCAAGTTATCAACCACATCCTGTGAGTGGCAAGCATCAAGGAACACCAATGTACAACCTGTAAGCACAGATTTATCTCTGGAAATAAAGATCAGTTTAAAAAGAAGTTCCTACCTTGGCCAGTTAATATATTCAAGTGATTATTTGGGTTAGATGAATTTAAAGCTGATAAACCTTTTGATCTCTTATTTATTTTATCATAGCATCATAGAATCACAGAATGGTTTGGGTTGGAAAGGACCTCAAAGACCACCTCGTTCCAACCCCCCTGCCACGGCGTGGAACACCCTCCACTAGACCAGGTTGCTCAAAGCCTCATCCAGCCTGGACTTCAACACGTAAAATAAACATTGGAAATAGAAAAAGGTCATAAAATCTGTAAGAAAAAGAGGATGCTGATCCCTACAGAAAATAGAATGTTTAATTACAAAGTATTCAGAGGCTTTACAAACCATATATACAGTTTTGCTATTGATGAATAGCAGCTTCCTCTGGTAAAGAATGTGCCTATGCACAGTTTTCTTTCTTTTTTCAGTAATTCTTCCTATTAGAAAGTCTAAAGTTAAGCTGTCTCACATTCTCCTGCCATGAAAAAAAGATCTCTGAAGTTGTTTTTTTCCAATTATTTGGGCACAAAATGTACCAAGAGCAGAGCACACAGACTGGACACCTATGACAGGCTCAGATACCGTCATCTATCAAACAAATGTGCAACATTGCTTTCTGTGTTCTTTTTAAAAAGGTTGTCTTAATAAACCCCTGAAACAGAAATGACTGCAAGAGTTGAAAGCATTATATTTGCATAGTTTCATCAAGTGTTAATCAAGACTGTAAGAATGTTTTCATTTCTCTAAAGGATGTGTATGCTGTCAGGCAGCCTCAGGCCTGATCGTGCTGATGAGCAGTAAGGTCATTTCCGCTTTAGTGGGGCGTGTTTTAAAATTTGGTCTAAGACCATAATAGAGTAATTATATGAAGCTGTGTATATAACTATAATAATTATATGAAGCTGTGTATATAACCACATGTATGTTTTTATGGCAGCCTAAGCTGATACAAGCCTGGACTGCTGCACATGTTCCTGACTTTCTCCTCTGCTGGTATTTAGTCATCTTGTGGCTACACAAGGAACCTGTTCAGGAAACTGATCTGACTGAAAATTAACCTTACAAAATAGGAATTAATTTTCAAAACAGAATAACTCACAAATTGTGAACTATAGGGACCTCAAATAAGCAAGCCTAGCTGTCTGCTGGGACTTCTGCTTACATCTGCATTTTCGGCAGCCTCTGTTCCTGTCATTAACTTAAGCATCTTCCTACAGCAGCAAAGACAAATAGCTCAGTGATATTACATTGGCCTGAAATAATGCTCATTTACTTCTCAACAGTCCTTTCAGAGGAATCAGAAACAATCACACAGTATCAAAAGGAGGAACCAAGACGACAATTGCTAAAGCAGCCATTGTTGAGAGCAGCACAACCTAGCTGCCTGTGTGGCCTGTGCTTGATGCCTGAAAAGACTGCAGCTGAGGGGGACAGGATGGCCACAGGTAGGCTGGTGGCCTTCCCCAACAGCAACTGCCATGGCCTTGGAGAAACAGCAAGTTTTGGTCTCCTAGTCCTCACTTCCCATCCCAGTTCCATCTCGTCACGTCTTGTCTCGTCGCATCTCCCTCTCCGTCTCCATCTCCGTCTCCATCTCCATCTCCATCTCCATCTCCATCTCCATCTCTCTTTGTAAAGGAAGCGGCTTGACCAAGCTCCAGTTCATCATGGTGGGAGGAGGCATTGACCACTACTGAGAAGCCTTGAGCCTGCATTGCTTCAGCCTGAGTGACCCAGAGGACACCTAGATGCTTCACATAAAGTAACTCAAATCTGTAAATCAAACTGTTGAACTCAAGACAACTGTCATAAAGTCTGACCCCTTATAACTGGACTATGGTTTCCATAATACAAAGACAGGAGAACGACTATGAAAAGATCAGTAGCTGAAGTACGTGGTGTCTTTCAAGGAAGTTCTTGTGCACTTTAAAGGTGCTGAGGGTCTACTGTGCTGGAATTTTCCCCTCAGTTTGTATTAGCACTTTGAAGATGAAGTTTAGTACTTTTTATTGGTAGGGCATTGGGTCTTGGCTGCAAGAATGAGGGTCACTACAGCCAGAAGCTGTGAAAGTCAATTTTGACTTAACATCAACCCTGCTGCTTTAGCTCTGGGACTCTGCTATTCCAGACACACATTTGTGGCAGATTGACTGGGGGATTGTGAAGCAATTACAAGAGCACTTGGCCAAAGCTGCCAAACTCTCATTACTTTCCATCAAAGTCAGAAACCCCAGGTGGGATGCCATGGGCTTGCAGGCTGGTGCCTTGTCTCACATACATCTCCATGCCCAGTATCTGCATTCCTCTATTTTTGTACAAGGCAAAAGCTCATTAAATACCATGATGATTTACTTGCTTTTACTGTGGAATTACTAACAGCATTTGCTGACAGTAACAGCATTTTCAAGCCTGCACTGAGACTAACTTTCAATGTTTCTGTGTGTTTTCTCTTTTGATTATACACAGGGATTATCCAGGGGCATCTTGAAGAATAGTTTTTGGAGAGTCACATGAAAGGAAGCTGGCAGACATCATAATGAATTGGCAAGTGTTTATATGCCTACCCTACATGACACATGCCCTCCATGGCTAACAGCTGGTTGAGATCCTCCCTGTGCAGGGGACAACTGCAGCATGGGGATATTTGAGGGCTGCTGCTACACGAGAATTGCGGTGGACACAATGTACAAGTGGAGCGAAGGGGGAGCTTTGAATAGGCAGGAGGTTTTCAGTGAGTGCAGTGTCTTTTGTGAGAAGAGAAATGTTTGTATTTAGAAAATTAATCACTAACTGAAGGGATTTTTATAGACACATTTACCACATGCATGTGGCATACACGACTGAATTTC
Source organism: Eurypyga helias (assembly GCF_000690775.1). Taxonomy (NCBI): domain Eukaryota; kingdom Metazoa; phylum Chordata; class Aves; order Eurypygiformes; family Eurypygidae; genus Eurypyga; species Eurypyga helias. Next base: position 14,793 of record NW_010228133.1, read on the forward strand.
TCTGCTGGTGTAG
>NW_010228133.1:14836-55449 GCF_000690775.1 Eurypyga helias
CTGTCTCCCACAGACACTTCACTAGGAGTTTCACCATGAGAAGAGCTCTAATGTTTCCATTAGTTGAGGGATAATGCGAATGGACTATGGCATTAATGTATCATAGGGACATGATCATCCCCTGCTGCTACGTAACAACCAAAACATTTATTGTCAGAGCAGGAGACACTGATCTTCTGACAGTGCTGTGTGATGATGTTGTCCCAGATGACTGAGATAATTGCATCTGATGAATGCGGGTACATCAGAGTGACAGTTGCCCTGTGTCTTACCTCTTTTTTTCTTCCTTATGAAAGTAGTGTTCGTTCTCAAAAATACTGTATTTGCTTCCGTAAGAGTATTAGTTCCCTGCAAACAGATTTTGACCTTAAATTCTGTGTGTACTGTGCATCTCTCTTGTCAGTCTTGATAGTGGTTCAAGATTGTGGCTGTTATTTGTGCACAGTGACTGTACAGAGAAATAACAGTGAAATACTGGGTAAAAATCCCTGGCCAGGAAGATGTTACCAGCCTCATTCACTTACAGTCTCAAGTGCTAAAGCCTGGCTCACTCCCATATGCCTGCTAATGTGCTGCATGTGTATCTGATCACCTTACTCGTACCCTAAACAGTGCAATCCTCCCTCTTTAAGAGACTTTATTTTTGGCACCTTAGTTGTCAAGCAAAGAGCCTCAGCAAGCAGAACTTAGAAGCATAAAGCAAATACTTATTGGATAACATGCATGAGTGAGAGAGGATTTACAGAGCTACTAGGCTAAACGTTGGCAGGCTCACCACCATGGTAGAGTCTTTTCTGGACAAGCAGGCATCAGCTGGGAGGAGAAGGGTCTATCCCTGCTGCTGCCTTGAACCAATCCTCTGTGCTGATGAGATGCAATTTCCCTGTTTTTCCCCTTAGGATTTTATACCTTTCCATCTTGGTGCTTTTTCTTCTTGAGTCTCTAAGCTACCTGCAGTCCCTGACCCAACAATCCTACTGCTGTCTATAATTTTACCTTTCTTATTTTGCAGAGCTTTGTTCTACAGACTTACTCACAGCTGTTTTCCAGAGGTAAGTGCCTTCATGAGAAGTACAAACCAAGATGGCACAGCCATGTCAGATCAGAGTTGGGCCTTGAATCCTTGGAGCACAGAGTGAGTCCCAGAGGGAAGAATGCTACAGAGGGAGTGGGTTACAGAAGGATTGCCCTACAAAGACCAAGATCCATAGGCAGTGGAAACAGTATTTTATCAAATCACTCCATATACACAATACCAAATTTGAAAGAAATGGGCAGCCAGGGGTTTTCATGAGATACTGCTTATATGAGCTGATGCTGTGCATAAGAATTCTGTGCACTGGATTAAGCTGCAGACCATGATCAGTTGGTCTTCTCTGGTGCATTGGAAAATGTCATCTCTCTTGCCATGTAGATGGTTTTTGCTAGTTCCTTTAGGCCCCCAATTTACTACTCCAAAGGCAACCTCTGGCATGGAAAAAGCCACAGAAAATTCACCTGCAGCTGCTAGGGTGCCATTTGCTAGCCCTGGTTAGTAGTGTCTACAGCAACATTTAAGAGAAATAGTTGGTAAAAGAGCTGTGTGAAACCTTTCTGTGTGATTCATATCCTTGATGGCATGTTGGATCTGTCTCATATAAATGAGGAATAAAGGGAGGAAGCTAAGATAAGATATGTTTGTATCTCCCAAACCATGACAGGGTCTGGTTTATACTGGAAATATGGGAAGACCAGTAATAGAAAAATATTCCTTTCTCATTAAGGGCTGGGTAAACTGCAAATCTTGCCACAAGTTAATATGAATGCTGAAAGCTTGGATAAGTTCAAGATAAGATGGGATAAGTTCTTGGCAGATAAGTCCATTGAGAGTCACTGTAGTCATAGAAACCATGTTTGGCTTCAGTGGTCTCTGAGTCTCACATTACTAAAGCTTGCAAGGAGCACTGAGGAAACTGCTTACGTTTGCTGCATTCTTATACTCTTCCCTAGGTATCAGCCAAGAAGGAGCTTTCATCTGATCCAGCATGACTGCTGTTAAATTTCTGTGTACTGATATGACTGCTCTGTGATAGAAAAGGGACTGTTTTCAAATGTCCTTTGCTGAACAAGCACTTGTTATTTGGAAAAGTAACGATCAACATGATGATGCTGTGGTGTAGGGGGACAGCAGCTACAACCACTCTTCTGTTGTCAGTCCATTGCTCAGCAGGTGACCAGCTCAGGAGATTGCCTCATATTTCTGCTTCTGGATATTTAGAAGGTGCGAGGGTGATCCCTAACATGTGAATTCTCTAAACTCACCAGGGACACAGATTGTACCCTCTCCTTGCTTCTGCCCACCTTGGCATTCTCACTCGTTCTCCCAGGGGAACATGGAAGGGAGACTCTAAATTATAAGGGGTAGTATGGGATACTATTCTGTGGAAAGCGCCTGATTATTGGTGGAGTATAACCTTTGTGTATAGTGAAATGACTATTTTGAAAATATGTCCGATCCTGATCTTGGTATTGTATTTTATACTTGACTTCTACCACCTGACTGCTGAAATCTGGTCTAGCATCTCCCTACCTCCCTTCCTTCTCATAGTAACCTAAAGACTCCATTTTCTGACCACTGTCACTAGTGTCCCTCATGCACAAACATAACTCTTTGTAGAGATCCCTTGAAATCCTAAGGAAAACCTCTGAAAAAATGACAAAATATGCTGCAGAACAGAACTTTGAACTCTGTTGCTCATAATTTCCAGCTATTTACGGTTCTCTGCAGCCTGATTACATCTCAGTAGAAGTATAAGAAATAACTCCAACAAGAAGGAAGAAATTTCAGGTTCGGTGGGCTTGACTGTCAAATCTTCATACCTCCAGTCTAAGTAAAAGTGCTACTCCTACACTTTTTCTTTCCCCAGAGGTCTGTGCTCCTCTCAGATCAGACAGCAGTGATGACATTTCTAATTACTCTCAATGAAGGAGGTTTTTCAGGGTCTACACAATGTCCTGACCATTCCTTACCAGGAGAAGGGAACACATGAAAGCTGAGGTAGGGTGCATCTCTGTAAGTAAAATACCAGAAGACTAGAGATAGGTATGAAAAAACAGCAGAGCTAATGATGTTTTCCACTGTTTTCACTCCAATGATGGCTTGCTTTTCCTACTCTTTAACTAAACTGCAGTGAAGACACAAGGTACCTCCAGTCCAGTAGCTCTTTCACACATCTCTTGGTCCTACACTGCCCTCCATGTACCTTATGGTGGGTGTAGCCAGCAGAGCAAATCTGTTAGCGGGCAGGGGTCTCCCCACCATCATGCTGTCCTCTGTTGCCTCTGAGGAAATCTGTGAGTTCTCATGAGCTGCACCAGCGGGTGCAGAACATTCAGGGGAAACATGGAAGCCTTTGTCTGCAAGGTGGTTTCGAGTATCATTACCAGTTCCTTGTGACAGAGGAAAATTACTCACTTGTGAGTGTAGAGGGAAGGACATCGGCTTGAAATTACTGGCCGAGGTCCAGAACTCTGAAAGGCTGTGAGAGTGCAGCAGAGCAGTGATGTGATGATCAGTGATGATCCCTGGTGACCAGGACACAGCCTTGGTTCTCACCACACAAAGCACCTGATGGAGCAATGGGGACCCAGCTGTTGCTGGTCAGGGTTCTTGTGAGGGCTTGCAGATGAGGTATGCGGGGGAGCTCTGATGTTCTGTATGTAGAATGGGGCTGGTGATAGGGCCCGTGTTTGATGGTGCATTGTTTCCCTCTCATTAGGCCAAGTTCCAGGGTGACAGTAGAGCATTTCTTTACATCACTAGAGAAACATGAGGATACATACTTCAGTAAGTTTCTGAGCCATTCAGATTCTGTGGTGATGCAGGTCTGAGTAGGTCACTCAGTACGGTACCTACCCATTCACAGCTACTATGGTGATGTGTATAAGGATCATGGTATTCCTGCGAAAGCAGAGCCAAGTCTTAACAGCTCACTGTTGCATATATGCACATTTTGTAAGTGTGGGGAAAAACCTGGGAATATGGGCTGTTGAGATAAAGCCTTGTGCTTCCAACTCACTTTGGGCAAGAGGACTGTACGTTACCTTCTATCATTTGACCAGATTACTTCAAAAAAGGGATCTTCTACCAAGTTTTTTCTACTGCATCTTTACTATTGGCAGGTGACACTTGGTTTATGTGCAAGCCAAAGCATGACATTGCTACTCAGTGTAGGAGACCACCTACCAATTTCACAGCTAAGCCAAAAATCTCACAGAAAGCAGGCTTTATTGTAAAATCTCTGACACTTTTTACAGACAACTGTTGCTAGAACACCTGGAGAGCAACTTTCTCTCAAGTACTTATGCTTGTCTTGTTCAGATGGAAACCAGAAAGGAAGAAAGTCGCATCTGTGGTTTGCACTTGTAACTGAGGGTGAAATTTAAAGTCACCTGTCTTGATGGAGCTCACTGGCACTTTGCTGTTATTCAAGGAGCCTTGCTAGTACTTGGTGGTGCATGGGCCAAAAGAGTGTTAAGCTGCCTTTCTTAGAGTTGTGCTGCTTTTGCCATGCTTTTCTTTCTCTTCACTGGATTGGATGTTGTGTGATTAACATGCGTACCTTAAGCAAACATGTTGAATAAGATGACCCCATTTTATTTTCCTGACTTTGAACTGTGTTCTTAGTGTTTAAAACAGGAAAGACAGTGGCTGTAGTTTAGAAATGAAAGACTGGATACTTGGGGTTGAAGATGTCTGTATCTTAGATTCATACACTGAACACTTAACAGTGTTGGCTCAAGCCCTCTTCCTTTCCAGCATGGACTTGTTGAGCTTAGAGCAATGTGGGACTTTGAAGTATGAGGTGGTTTGCAGACGCATGTTGTATATGACATCTGAGGTCAGTGTGTGTAATAATCTCCCTTGGTATGTTTGGCCCAGGATATGCTTTCCTGCCTCCCACTGCTGTGTTGATCTTACATTTTATAGCCTGATTTGTCTGTTCCAGATTTCCACCTTCCATTACGGGACTTTTTCTCTCCCTTTACAGTATTTCAAACTTTTTTCAGTTCAGCAAACATTTTGTTCCCCCCTCTGTCCTTCAAATAAAGTTTTCTTTGGCAATCCCTGTCAGGATAAATTCAATAACTGTTTAACTCAGAAGGATCCCTGAGGAGGAAGCCAAGAGTCAAATGCTACAATTATTCACATTTTGGTGAGAGGAATCAGACTTCTCAGGAATCATTTCAAACAAAGCGGTAACAGTTTATTCAAGAAGCAGGAAGTGTGCTGGAGGGAACCCGACAGCCTCCTGAGCACCATCAGGAAGCATAAAATGGATGGGCAAGGAGAGGAAGAGAGAGAGGCATTAACGAAGAAAAATGTCTCATTTCCTCCCTGAAACTAATTGGAAAAATGTGTCAGTGGTTGCAGCAATGGTAATTTCTCAAGGTGGTAATAGCTGCAGCCTGTCCTGGAGTGGGACTGGCCACAGATTGGACCTCTACCCATAATGGCTGTGATTAGTGCAAATGATGGCAGCTTTGCTTAGTATAAACACACACACACATATATATATATAAACACACCTACATATACATATGTAAGGACTATTTTCCCTCTCAGGATCTATGCCTCATTTCTAGTAATTCTTGACTGTATGTACATTTGCCGAATAAGAATGATAAAACGTAGCAGAAAATATTTTTTTTGTTTTTCCTTTCTTTTTTCTTTTTAAACAGTGCATTCATTTACTGCCTGTTCTCTGTTCTCATACCCACTTGACAGTATCTTGCTCCATCCAAATGTAGGGAGGCATGCAGGGAGAACAGAGGTGGTGTGACCATATTGGTCACAATATTTTAGAATAAAAATGTGATTGCTTATAAATACTGATGCAAGTTCTGGGCAAAAAGTGGAAATCAAGAGATGTCATGATAAAATCATCATAGAATGGTTTGGGAGGGACCTTAAAGACCATCTAGTTCCAACCCCCCTGCCATGGGCAGGGACACCTTCCACTAGACCAGGTTGCTCAAAGCCTCACCCAGCCTGGCCTGTTTCCTTTGACACATCAAGGCAGGCTCACATCATCCACCCTCTGTAACCTTACTGCAGTGTTGAGAAGCACATTTACATTTCCCTTATGAGCAGGGAATTCAGGTGTCACTCACCTGGGCTGCTCTAATTCCACTGCTTAGCTGAAACACTTTAATGGACTCAATGCCAACAAAAATGCTGAGCATAGCTGCTCTCTGTCATACCCTCTGGCCTTGAGATATCACCTGTCCCATCCAGGGGAGAGATACAGGGCAAGAGTCAGCTTGCGATGCCTGGGAATGAAAGGATGTTTCCTACCTTTCATTGGTTGGAAGTTGGAGAGTTTTCTGCTCGTGAGTGTTTCATAGAGCCCCTTTATGCTGCCTCAGTGCCACAGGTCTCTTGCACAGGATGGGAGAATTGGAGGGTTAGATGAAGAGACGCAAGGCACACATGTTACAGACCACTGTGTTATGTGGGAAAAACAATTCTCAAAATCTTATATGGAATTTCTTATAAAAGCTTGGTTCAAAAACATTCAGTTCCACATCTCTTCAGTTATATGTTCTGTACAGATGATGATAAAAGCAAAATGTAAAGCCCAAATGGAACACACAGGTTCTCCTCTAAATAAAAATGTTGGCACTCAGCTTTCAGCAATCAGGTTTGAAATATTCAACCACTCTGGAGGTACTGACTCATATTCTGTCATCATTTTCTTGGCTCTTCATCCTCCAGAGATAGATAAATGGATCTCTATATAGTTTTCTGTGTATACATGTCTTTTAGGTGCTTTTTTAATGGGGATATAGAGAGAAACTATTAAATGAAAACATGAGTAGTGTGTTATGCCATATACCTAGGAATGTTAATATGAGTAGAGAATCTAAAATTACAGATCTGGAGGTTTAACCTGTGGAGGTTTAACAGAGGCAGCAGTGTACTGAAAATTCACAAATCACCTACCTGGATTCTTAGCATAGTTTTGCTTTTATTAAGGACAGAAAATGCATTTCAAGAAGACATCAAACAGCAACTCTCTGTTGCAAACTTCCCAAATGCACTCAGAAGCCAGCAACCTTTTAACACCTCTGAGCACTGCCGCTTTCTAAATTGAACATATGTGAAAGTTAGAGAAAACCTTCCAGTAACGCATCACCTTCCACTTTCCTCATTTTATTCTGGTAAATGTGAACACATGTACCTCAGTTTGGAGTATGTAAATACACAAGAAGATAATGAGTATCCCTAGAGAAGCCATATTGTATAACATTGTGTAAAGTGAGTGTGGAAGAAAACCCAGAAAAAAAGTATGGATAGCTCAGCAGCTGGGGAATTAACAAACTGAAACAAGGAGATTTCATTTCCAAAGCCCAGTGGCTATTTCATACCATCTAGAACAGATTTGGAGATGGAGGTAGAGCTCTCCTAGAGGCCAGTGATTAGAATACCATCCTGGAAAGTTATGGGAACTGTGTTCAAACCTTTAATTGAAACCAGCAGAGCATTGCCACCCATGGCTTCTACTTTGCATCCGAGTATCAGAGGTCAATAATTTGTAAGCCATTGAAACAATTTGTCTGGGCTGTGCTTGTTTCAAGGACAAATTTGAGAGCAGGCTCTAAACCAGATGAATTGTCTCAGTGGTAGTAACCTCCTCCCATCTGATATCTCCTTCCCCCTCTTTCTCTAAATGGAAGATGTCCTTTCTGCTCTTGGTTTTGCATATCATTTACACAGCTGTGTACTTTATATTTGCTCGGATATGATGACATTAGTTCCTGTGTCTTGCATTCCTTAGGGCTTACTAGCCAGGCCTTCACTTCTGCAGACAACAGCAATAAGATCGCTTTGCAGTGACCCTGGTTCAGTCAGCCAGCAACTAGCCAGTTTGCGTGTGACGTGGGAAAGCTCTCATGGATGTTTGGGAGAGTCTGACCTCTGCACATTCTTAGACAAGCTGTACTCTTTGCAGGCTGCACAATTACTTTTCGATCGCTGCAGCAGCTGCCTGGATGGTAAAAGAACAATTAGGATGGACAGACAGATGGCAAGGTGAGACATCTTTGAGAAGATCAGAGATACTTGTCTTCACAATTTCTTCTTCTTTTTTCTTTCGGTTACATGATAAATCGCCCACCTGGTCCATGGTCTCTCACTGAGACCTCATGTCTGCTCTTTGCATATGCTGCTCCTCTTGTTTAATTCAATGACTGTATAGCCTGAAAATACTCTTTCTCAATGGAAGGAAAAAAAAGAGGCAGATCAGAAAGGAGGGGGTACACCAGTACTAATGTATATTTGGTTTTTTTTTTTCTCCTCTTAGACATTTTTTTCAAAGTTACTTGATCCCTTAATTACAGTTTTCAATGTTAATTCTACCGGAGATTTGCTATAAGCCCAGGTTTCCTGGGCAGACTCCACTCTGGGAGATTCTGTCTGGCTATATTGTAGGACACACACTAGTGACCCTGCCTGCTACAGGCAGTGTACATGTGCAGAATGACTCTGCTTCTGTTTACAGGCAAAGTCTGGGGAGTAGGAAGTGCAGGGAATGGCCATTATTCAAGCATATTTGACATTTGGTGTTAATTTAATTTTCTCTCACCTGTTGCACAGCAGAATAGTGGAAAATACCAAAACTTTCCCTGAGGTGGCTGTCTTTCTGATATAGATGAAACAAAACCATACATATTTAAGGAATAAAAATAAAAGTATGTATCTCTTAACTCTAACCTCAGCTAGTACTTGTTCTGAGAAGAAAGGAGGATAGTGATTATGGGAGGGAAGAGGTTGTTTTATTTATGTTGACACTGACTTAAGTTATGGTGGATAAAATATGGCCATTTTTTCTCAGATTACTCATAAATTTTTGCATTTCTTTCCTTACTCAAATTAAATTCCAGCACATATAGAAGATGCTTCTGTCTTGCACAAAGCTGAATTCAAATGCAGCTGGCGAGACATCAATGCATCACTTAGCTGGCTGTGAAAAGTAGCAGAGGCTCTGAGATCCTGTCAGTGTTCAAGAGGGCAAAGTGCTAAAAGAAAGTCAGATTCCCAGATTCATTATGACCCATAAGCTGCCTGCCAGAAATAAAATGCCTGGTGGAAGTCAGCAGAGTGAGTTTGTGTGTGAGTGTGTGTGATGGAAGTCAGAAATGTGTTTCTGTGTGTACAAGTCGAGGAAGGAAAGTAGAAATTGAAATTTCAGTCATAAATTCCATTCTATTGCCAGCTGCAAGGTGAGAGGTGGAAAGGACAATCTATATGCAGGGTAGAATCTGCTTGCTTTAATTTTGAGCAGAGTGTTTTAGTGTATTTCAGTGTTTCAGGAAGACTTAGTTAGGAACATCACAACTTGATCTGTAGGTTTTAATACTGATCCTCCTTTGTTCCTACAGCGTTCCAAAGGGCACCCACCCCCTTATATGCTGAGTCTCTCATCAAAACTATCCACAGAGTGCATAGAAAGGTAGGAAGTTGTCCTCTCAGAAGCAGCTACTCACTGCAGAGAGGGAGGTCAAAGCCTTGGCTGCAGCCCTCCAGCACGCCCTTTCTGCTCAGCTGGAGCAGCCAGGCACCCCGGTGAACAGGCAAAGATGATGCTCATGCCAGTGCGTACGTCTTTGGGTAGCACCAGTAGATACTGTCCTGTACACAGGGGTTATTGGATGACCACAGCTGGGAACTGAAAAGGGGAGAGCTGCAAAACACTGGAATCCAGTCTCGGTATCACACCCCTCATGTTTACTGCTTCCGGTCAGTCATACGCAGGTTAAATAAAATGTTATTCTGAGAGTGTGTATGGAATATTTTTATTAGGGACCATGCATATTCCATATGCTCTTATTCTGTGTCCAAAATTTCCTAGAGTAATGGGAGATCCCATCTCTACTCCTGATAGAGCAGCTCTGCCATCAGCAAATGAAATACTTACCCTGGCCCCTGTATAATTATCTCTATCTTGAGTCCTGGCCAGCATGACTCATCTTCATTTCACTAAGGGGACAGGCTGGAAACGGGAATGGCAGAATTCATTTATCACATTTTAATAGAGAGGTAGCTCAGGAAGGGAGGGACTAATGAGATACTTCTAAGAAATTAGCCAGCTTCTATTACAGCATTGCCTCCTGTGATGTGGCTGAAGAGATGATGGATGGCATAGGGCAAGGCCCTGTACTCCCTCCCTGCCTCTTCCCTTTTTCCTCTGAGGGATGCCCTCTGGTGCACTATCTCTCCTGATTATTTCCCTGTTCCTGGAGTGGAGAACCCTTCACATGTGATGCTGATGTCCAGCTCACATACCTTCCTGAGCTCACGGTGAACAGCTGTGAGAGTGTTTGGCATGTCTTAAGCAAGGAATTCACAGGTGAAAAAGGTATCTCCCATCCCGTGGGGAATACATAGAAGAGCTAGATTGTACTGTTTGCTGCCTGATTTCTAGAAGCTGTCCTGGGAGTCCCTGCAGTTCTGCTGACTCAGCATTCACTCAGGATCCATTTGCAATTGCTCAAAGGTAATTATTGAAGATTTGATCCAGCAAGGCATTTAGAAAAGCAAGATATTTTTTTTCCTCCATTGAGGAAAGCATGTGAGCACATGCTTATCTTAAGTAGGTTGATTAAGGCTTGTTGCCTTTGAAAGTACAAGTGGGTGCTCTTGTTATGTATTGAATCAGGTCACAAGACTGGATTTCCCTCAGAAGTGGTAGCATTGCACCACCTCATTTATGTACATTCAGATGCTTTCACCTAGAAAGTTTTTTTTGTCTTTTTGCTTGCATATTTTTGTTTCCAAACATTTTCTGAACTTTGCTTCAAATGGAAAAATTGAATGGAAAATAAAGTTCTTGGAACCATTGAAAACAGTGAATTCAGCTCAAAAAAAACATTGAAAACAGTAAATTCAGCTCAAACTTCACAGGTTTCAGATGAGTCTTCTGCAGAAAATCTGAAAACAGTCAAAACAATCAGTTGTGCTGCAGCTTGCTTAGCTAAATAAACACCAGGCTTTATTTTTGGTTTCGTACGTGCTTACCTTACATCACAGAGTGTATTACAGCACCACAGCTTGTGTTCTCTTTCCTACTCCATAATGCACCATACAGAGCTCTGCAGTGGTTAAAGTGTACGGATTTTTGTGTCTATAGGCAGAGTAAACAACTGGTGACAAAATGGCCTAATCATCTGTAAAGTCATTAGCTTTAACTCTATATCAATCATTCCATATTGCTGGGCTAATAATCCCTAATTATGAGCTGTTCCCGGTGTTAGCACTACTAGCTGTTTTCCATTTAAATGCAGATGCTCTCTGACCTTCTTCTTTCTGAGGAAAGGGAGATAACTCCTTCCTCTCAAAGTCAACGGAAGGGGATAGCCTGTCCTTGTGGTACCACGGGACCATATTCACCCCACCGAGGGATGTCAAGTTGCCCTGGCAAGAACAGGTGTTTGGCAAGGGTGGACAATCCTCTGGGCAAGTTGGGCAGAGCACAATCCCTAGGTAATTAGTATTGCAGACGCATCGCTGTTAGCACAGTGTTAATTGCGATGACATTGCAGTAACCTGCTGGCTATCCTTCAGTGCAGGCCTGTGGCTGAGTGGTCAGCATGCAGTGGGTCATCACGGTGGTGGGGAGAGGCCAAACAACTTCTGCCTGAGGTCTCGAAGCAGCTGGGACTGAGCAACCAGGTATTTCTTACATGTAGATTTTGGTATAGTGTTTGACCCACTTCCACTCACAGCTTTTCCCAAACCCGAGGTGGGAGCTAATAACTTGTGACAGACAATCAGCAGACTTCCCCCATTGCCAGAGATGGTACCTGTGGCATCCTCTGCTCCCTGTAGCTGGGCCCAGGGTTCAGCCTGTGCGTGAAGTGTGGGTGTTGGTGGGTGCTGAGGGATTTGGTGAGTCGAAAAATCAAATCTTTTGATTGTGTCGGCTCTGTGGAAGCCAGTGGAGGCCAGTACTGCACAGCCCTGCTGTGAGAGATTGCCTGCCCTGGTCAGAGCTGCCCCTCTGCCCACCACAGGACACCTGCTTGGGATTACCAGGCTTGCATCCCTGATCTCTAGTTGCTTTGTCGGAGTTATCTCGTTCCTACGTTATCCTGGATAGCTGTGCATTGATCATAGCTCATAGTTTTCTCCCATTCCCAAAGGTGGTAAAATACATATTGTCTTTATTTTTACATATATATGTATGCGTTTGTTTTTATATGTCCTGTGAAAGAGGAAGTGACTGTCTCAGGTTGAGTGTTTTGTTTTGATTTTGTATTTTTCTTTTAAAGGTACACAAAAGTATATAAATTCTTAAGAGGGAACTTTTTGCTCTAGAGATGTTGAAAGAAATGGGACATTCTCATGATATCAAAGTGTGCTGGCTCCTTTCTATTCACAATGAAATCCTATTGAAACCAACATTTTTATCAAGGAAGAAGTATCACAGAAAAGCATTTTCTGGTAATCATTTTATGACAAGGTCAAAGGAAGAATGGTAAAGGTTGCCACAGCCACTTCACGGCATAGGAGACCTTGTCACTAGGGTCCTGACAAATGGCCATGCCTTGCTATGATATATAGCTACCGGTTTAGTGGGAATCGTACTGTGAATATATGAGCCACTACATGTGTTTCAGCATCAAATTACATGGCAACGAGACCTGCTGTTACCATGCGCTGCATTCATCAATGATGCCGTGATGTCAGGGTTTTTGCTTTCACAGACATTGGGTTTTCTCCCAGAAGTCTCTCTTTGGTCAAAGCTATGAATCTGAATTTGACACTCCATTATTTCTTCAGTGAGGCACCCATAAACTTCTGCTTATTGTGTATCGACTGTGTATGGGTGTGGGTTTGTGGGTGTATTTGTGTAGCATTTATATTATTGTCTTCTGCATACGCTGAGTCTAAGAAAATCTTCACTCCTTTACAAGTATTATTGCTTGAAAAATAAATCTTTAGAGAGTGTGTACAAAATCAGTTTAGAAAGAGATCATTTGGGTCAAAGGACCGGATTATAGGTGAATGGAAACAAGTGGTTATAGGAAGGTCTATAGTAAACAATTTTATTTGCATCCATGTTCATCTTGCAGTGCTGCTAAATCAGAAGTATTAAAAATAATTTTAAACATCTGACTTCTTGAAGACAATTTGAATTTTCACATTGTTTTAATAATAATTGTTTTAATTGTTTTAATTAGTAAACTTTGGATAGAGGAGACTATTTCTTATTTTTCTTTGTGGCCATTTGCAAGCTCTGGACTCAACACACACATATATAAGCCTCTCTAGTGGTAATCTGGAGTATAGGACTGGGTAGGTTAATGAAAGACATACACTTTATAACTCTGTTATCTAGCTTTTGAAAAAGTGATTAAATACACCTGATTGTTTATACATCTTTCTGAAAGTGATTCCATTTGTAAATTTACTTTATTTCTTTATAGTGTTTTTGTTTGTCAGTTTAATTTGTTATACCAACCATGTGAATAATAAGGAAATAGCACACTTTTGGAAAAATAATCATGTTCCTTAATTAGTTTTATTACTTAATTTTAAAGAAGGAGAAGAGAGTTTCCAACTTCACCGCTTGTCTTTAATTCAAAAATCAATTAAATATATTCAGAATAATGAGTTACTGTAAAAAAATGCAGATAAGTATATAAACATTACAAAACTCCCATGCTTAGCAAGATGTTTAGATACTCCTACATTCACAAGATTTTTTACAAGGCTTTCTTTTCCTTTTTCTTTTCATTGGTGGATCAGAAACCATTGTTTGTACTGTATTTTCATTAGTGATGTGAAAATTCTGTGATAGTGTTCATTTTTATAAAAAAAATTCTGATACTCACTGTCTCCAAATAGACTGAAAGAATCCTAAGATTTTTTTTTTGTTTACCTTTTTTTTTTGTGTGTTTTTTTTTGTTTGTGTTTGTTTTGCCTCAAAACTTGAAGAATATTTTGAGTCAGTTTCTGTGTCATCTGGGTTACATACTAGATGACTTATTTTTTGCAGTTCTGCTTATGGAGTCTATAAGAATAATAAATTACTTTCATAATGGGAATCTTTAAACCCTCATGTACAGTGTCACTTTGGAAGTAACACTTCGTTTGGACTATGTTGTTGTATGTATCTCTCTCTGACAGACGAAGCTTGGTGCACCTAAACACAGATGGTGTCGCAGGTCGTTTGACATTGAACTAGAACATGGAGGACACTTACAATGCTGTCGAAAATGGTATAAATCCCATGTTAAACAGAAAAACAAACCTGCTTAATGATGATAAAACAAAGGCTAAAATAATCTCTACTTAAAAAAATTCAATACATTTGACTCAATAAATGGATTCAGGAAATTCAACTTTTGCATGAAAGCAGCAGAGGAGCCAATTAGGCTTTAGAGCCCATCTTCTCTCCTGTCAACACTTCTTTGCTGGCAGTTGTGTACAACATGTGAAGAGTCCCACTGAAGTTCATGGAACTTCATGCAACTCCAAGCACTGCTTGGAGACTGAAGAGCTAGATGACAGATATGTAGCTTCTTCGGTTTAATTTTTAAAAGATGTTATTTTCATCAGTTTTGCTAAGACATTAAAGGTTTAAAAAATTCTTCCTATAAAAATTAAATGTGTGTAACTAATATTTGTTCTTGGATTGCAGCAATTGTTCCTGAAATTACTCTGATGAATTGAATTGTATCTATTTTTACTGCATTGTTCAAAGCTTTTTACAATCCTGTTCAATATTTATTCTTCTTCTAACGGTCTTTTGACATACTGAGATTTTGTGTGTCACACCATGGCAAAAGGTAGAACCATATAATTATTGCATAAGATGTAAGTTTGTATACTGACATGCTCAGCAGAGAGCACACCCACACTTTCACACTAGCTGGTCAGGAATGGTAATTATTTCTCTCCTCATTATCCCTTTCTCTATTGGAAAAACAAGAGAAACTTTACAGGGAGGTTGGCAAGGGTGAAAGAAAAGATCTGTTGTTCAATAACACTTGTTATTTCCATCTAAAAAAAAAAATTGCTGACTTTTTTTTTGGGGGGGTGGATGGGTGGGGTGGGAGGTGGGAGGAGAAATTTATTTTCAGTAGAAGTTTAGCTTTTATGGCTTCCTCATCTGGAGTGTGAATTTCAAGCATCTTCCATTCCAAGGCAAAAGCACCACCCAGACTGGCTTGAGGGATCGGGCTTCCTGGCTCACGGCTGCAGAGCTGAACATGGAAGATCTCTGACTTCCTGACTCTGCTGTCCATCTCTGGATGAAGCTCCCAGAGTTTGTGTCCATCTTGTTCCCAGTCTATTCCTTAGGTCTGGCAGGGTTGGAACCTGGAAATGAAGCTGAACTGAGACTGTACCCCAGTGAGAGTCTGGGACCTCCTGGAAAGTTGCAACACTGAATGTTTTGCTTATTTCAGACCATCACTTACAGACTTCCCATTCTCTTTCTCTGGAAGGTATGGCATTCATTCTGAAACTGGATAAGGTATCTTTACAAGTTCACAGTTACCCGAAGAGCAGGACTTCTGATTTTCAGTTACCTCCACTCCTTATCATATCCCATTCATCTCAACACGTATGCTGATGTTAGGATGCTTTGAATAGGTGGTAACTCTAATCTGTCATTCCTAGGATTATTCTGAGCTCTTTAAGCAAAGACAGATTTCAATATCTGGTATCAGTCAGTATTCAGTAGAACTGCTAGATTCTATTACCAGTTGCAAGCCAGGTCCTTGGTTTTGATAGAGTGACAATAAAATATCTTAACGAGTTGGTTGTGCCCCTCATGCTTTTGCCATTACTTCAGCTGGAAGTTTCCTCAGGACTGTTTAATTTATCAGTTGGATAGTATATTTTCTCTTCTAACATCTCAGCTGCTAACAGCATCTTTCTTTGACTGTTATGGAAAGGAAGGGTC
The DNA here is from genome assembly GCF_000690775.1 of Eurypyga helias. Classification (NCBI taxonomy): domain Eukaryota; kingdom Metazoa; phylum Chordata; class Aves; order Eurypygiformes; family Eurypygidae; genus Eurypyga; species Eurypyga helias. The sequence goes on from NW_010228133.1 coordinate 30,793, forward strand.
TGAAATAAACATCTCCCTGATGCCTTTGCTGGTGAAGACTAGACACATTTTTTTCTACAATGTCTCTATTTTCTGTGAATTATCCCTCTGATTTTGGGAGTTCACGATTCTCTCCTTCTGAAAGACTGAATAATATGTACTGAACAGTACTGTTGTTTGAATTTGCCTTCTTGTTTAATTGCTTTTTAATTTCTCTTTGCCCTTCATTTCAGTCTTCCATGCGTAAATCTACCTCTTGGTAAACACATCAGTACATTTGCAGTGCAGGCTGCCTCTCAAAAGTGCAGGAAAAATAAGCAAAGAAAGTTTTAAATGGAAAAAAATAAATAACTAGATTTTATTCTCTCTGCTTGCTTTTATGTGGGACTGTAAACATCTTTTAATAATGAGGAGAATGAGCTCTACAGCCATCTTCAATTCTTACATAGATATATTTATATAAAATCTTTGGCTATTCTCTTGCAAAGGAAGATTTTTTATTTTTTTGGCCACCTTGTGCTGGCATATACTCAGGAAAAGTGTCAGGCTAGATGTAATGTGAATAATGAGAATAAGCCTAGGAATATATATGATTGCAAGAACAAAGTCCAGCAAGCTGTGAGGGAGCCAGGTTTTGCCCTCCACCTTCACCAGGATAAATAAGAAGAGCTCAGAGTAGGAAGACACAAATACCAGGTATCAAAATCATTAATAATGCAGTTGCCATACAATATATTACTTGTAAATTCCATTTAAAGGGCATGTCACACCATTTAGTACAATCCATTAATCAATAGCTTACAGAGAAAGAAACCATCTATCTTGGTCTGTTCCTCAAATCCAAACTTTTAAACAAGGAGAGATTTGTTCAAGTTCAGTATTAACTGTTCCAAAACAAGGGAGCTCGATCATCCAGAAGGGAGCAAAGGTGGTTATTTACTTTCAGCATAGGTTGATTTCAGTATGAAATGAATCATCTGAGTTACCTGCACAGTGCTTATCTCCATGAATATATTATGGATCTCTGTTAAATTACTATAATCTTTTCCCCCACAAAATGAAATTAAAATACAAATCAAAGATACTTGCTCATGGTGAGCAGTGTTAAATGGTTATCTTAGAAACATACTGTAACAGCCATCAGGGTAGAATGGTCTGACAGGCCATTTAGCTTCCATCAAGCCCTAATGATAGTTTTATTAGAGACTGGGATAAATTTCTCACAATGCCCCTTGGTGTGCTATAATGAGGAGAAAGAGAGTTTTTACCGACCTAACAAGCCAGGAACAGGCACTGCAGTAGTCACTGTGATGGAGTGGATGTGCCATAATCTTTAATTTTTTTTTGACTTTCTAAAAACATGGCACGCTGGCACACGGACCTGGTTGTCTTTGTGTCTGTTTGTGGACCTGTGAGAAAGTGATCCATAGAAAGTAAGAGACTGACTGCAAACCACTTGCTGGAGCTACAGATTTGCAGGATGACATGCCTGAGGCACAGTGGCACCGCACAAGTGCTGTGAGCAGCCACGTGTTCACGACAGAGATCTTGTCTCATTCTTCGAGATCATGTTGGGTTTCTGTGGTGGTGGTGGGGGCTTGGTAGTGGGGGAAGGGCCACAGGGATGGCTCTTGTGAGAAGCTTCCCTGGCTCCAACGTGGATCCACTTCTGGCCATGGCTGAGCCCATCAGCAGCTCTTTAAATTAAGAGGGAGGACACAAAAAGAAGTAGCAGCTGAAGCAAAAAGGAAGTGAAGGGGGAGTTGGAGAGAATCATTATGGAGACAGGAGTGGGACATGAGAGACACAGCCAGGCAGACACCCAGGTCAGTGCAGAAAGGCAGGAGGAGGTCCCCAGAGCACAATTCCCCTGCAGCCCATGGTGAGAGGGCAGGCTGTGCCCCTGCAGTCATGAGGGAGCAGAGACCCACCTGCAGCCCGGGCAGGGCCCCATGCCGGAGCAGGGGGATGTGCCCAAGGAGCCCATGACTCCGTGGGAAGTTCAGGCTGGAGCAGGCTGCTACGGAAGGACTGCAGCCCACAGAAGGAACCCACATTGGATCAGTTAGACAAGGTAACTGTAGTGTGTGGGAAGGACTCCTGTTGCAGAAGTTCATTCGTGGAGGTCTGTCTCCCGTGGGAGGGACCCCACGCTGGAGCAGGGGCAGAATGTGAGGAGTCCTCCACCTGAAGAGGAAGGAGCAGCAGACAACATGTGATGAACTGACCCCAACCCCCATTCCCCATTGCCCTGCACTGCTGGCTTGGAGGAGGTAGCCCAGGAAGAAATGGGGGGGGGGAAGTAGGTTTTGTAGGATCAGTTTTGTTTTGTCTCTCATCATCTTACTCTGATTTTGATTATCAAGTCCAGTCTCTTTGCCCATGACCATAACATGTCAGTGACCCCTCTCTGTCCTTGCCTCAGGCCACGAACTTTTCCTTGTATTTTCTCCCCAACGTCCCACTGAGATGGTGGAGGAGTGAGCGAGCAGCCTCATGGTCTTTTGTTCCTGGCTGGGCTTAAACCCCATCAGAGATCATAAAATATGTACTCCTGTCCTCTCCGCAGCTGGTTGTGGCCTGCTGTGAACATCATGACGTAGTGACTCAGTCCCTCTGATGCTTTTTAATCCTGAGAGGCACCATAGGTTCTCTTCCATCTTGTGTACTGTGGTCATGTATACATTCTTGAGACCAATGTGAGAAGATAGTGAAACATTAGTATTTGATGGAGCTGACCCTCCACCTTAGACCCAGAGCTGGGATTTCACTTAGCCAGTGTAACGGGACTATGTTTACAGGGGACCTGTCTTGTTCTTTCTGCATCTCCATATACTTCTGGTTGCAGGGTTAGTTGGGGCACAGAAGGATCAAGTCTGTGGGCTACTGCTGCTATGGATGTAGTCACAGTAGCTGAAGACCACCCCAAGAGGACATATCTCCAAACCCCTGATGAGGCTCCCACTGATCTGGACTCCCAAATAGCTCTGAAATGAACATGAACTTAGGAGTCTGAAAAAAGAAGGAATGGCCTAACTACTTAGCTGGATCTTGGACTGGGATATAGGAACCAGGGCAATGGTACATGGTACCATATACTACTTCACACTTTTCACAAGGAAAAGGTTTGCATTTGGGTCTTTCTGTGCCTTTTCCTTCATCTGCTTTGAATCCTCTTCTAAACCAACAGAAGAGTGGGCCGAGTCAGAGAGGGTCAAGGGTTTGCTTCTTTAGTCTTGCCCTTTCCCACTTCACTGGATGACTCCTGGCATTTTATTGAGAAAGCTGCATAGTGTTTGAACTCCTTATTGATTACAAAGGTGAAAAAAACCAAAAAGAAAAGAAGGAATCCATACAGCGAGGTCTGTGTATAGATACCACTGTGCATCAGCACAGGGAATACAATTAACCTTAGAGAGCAGTAGCAGTAAAAAGGAACAGAACAAACTGAAATAATAAAGCTGGCTCGGCACTCTACCATGGTGTCATGGACAGATTGTGCTGGAAAGCATCAGCACTGTGGAGCTTTGGGGTGAGGGGGGTTAATTATCTCTCTGTGAAACATTCATTACAGCACCTGGAACTACACAGAACTTACTGGGCTGCAAGTTCGTTGAGAGGTTCATGATCCTTTGGAGCAAACCCAGAGTCATTCTGGCATGAAACCTTTTCACTTTGCTCCCTGCTTGTCCAGAGCTCTGCCTCCTACGTGCTGAGTGCCGATGCTTTTTCTCTGCTTATTCCTGTCATTTTGGCTTGGACTGTCATTTGCCGTCTTTGTGCAATATGTAACACAATGGGGCCCTGATACTTACATGGAGCCTCTGGGTGGGAGTGTGATACAAATAATTATGCTTCTGAGCAGCCAGGACATTTTGACTGTGCTGTCTTTCAGATCGCGTCATTTCTTCACACCCTTCACTGACTGGCCATACTCCAGCATGATTTTAAGCTTCTTGTCCTAACCCTTGACCCTCACCTGTTTTTTTGCCCTTTCACCCCAGCCTTAACTCTTACTAGCTTGCGTTGTTCCGTAAGGCTGGCTTAAATGTCTGTTTTTAATGACAAAAATCTCTCTGTGCTTTCATTTGCCCACCTATGCTTTCACAGAGTTGTTCAAGAGGTCAGCAGAGACTTTGCTGCTGCAGACTTCTTTCAGTTTCATGTTCACTCTGATGCCTACAGGAAATCTCCTCTATAAAGATGAGCAGGGAACTGGTCAATATATATACATAAAAGATCTTAAAGACAGTCTGGCAGTGCGTGAGTGGAACTTGAGCCATAGCTCTGAGGTATTTCTCATTTCTCCTCTACCACTTCTTTTTCATCTCTGCAGCACAAGGGACTGCCTTGCTCTGCTGGATGCTCCAAGTGTGTGTGGCTGCACTACAAACAGTATTCAAAACAACCTCTATCTTTGTTTTTTCTGGCTTTGGTAAGAGAAGGTTTGAATCCTTTCCTAAATTGTGTAGCAGATTGACTGTTGATGGCAAGAATTCATGTCTCTTCACCACAGAATACACAATAAGCTCAGTTAGGGCAGTCTCTGAGGCCTGGGAGATGTAGCTTTGTATTCTTTGAGGTGGAGGACCAAATTAAATGTATTTTGTTCACCTGCTAATATTATGAAAAAAAAAAAAAGAAAGAAAAAAGACAAGAAACTATTCTTTCTTTATTTAAAATAAAGTATTACAACCTGGAAATTGTGATCTGGTCAGCTGCTCCTCAGAAGTTGACAGGATCAAGGTTGCTTGAACAGGAAAGGCAAAAGAAATATCCTGTATGTGAATCTTCCCAAAGGTTACCTGGGATTTAGTGACAAATCCACTTGGCAGAGTGGCATAAAGCTTACAGTTCTTGTGAAGCCCTGCAGTTTAATTCAGAGGCACCCAAGGAATTTGTGTTCTTCCAAAGTTAAGTCCTGACTGGCTGGGTATTTTGAGAAGTATATATGGACTCAGACTTGCAAATCCCAGCTAATCTTCTCTCTCTGCATGTGAGGCCCATGCACTTCTCCCCTGAAGTCAAGACAGAGAAAATCGAGACACAACAGGGAGAGGAATGGCAACTGTGTCAGGACAGAGATAAGATCTGCTGTGTCAGTGGGAACTATCTTAGACAGGATTTAAGGTTGTAACTCCTGAGGACAGAGATGACAGGTTTTTGTCAAAGGGTCAGAGGGACTGTATAAAAAGCGAGACATGAGAGATCGTGAGTAAGAAGAGACGAAGGATTAACAATAAATGAGCAAACAGTAGGAAGGCATAGAAAAACATGGCGAGACAACAGTTGAGGTACAGAAAGGGTCAGAACTGAGCTGTGACCTGAAGGTAGGAGGAAACGAGGAAAACCAATAAATATGGAGAAAGACATTCACTGACAGCATTCCAAGGGGATTGCTGAATATCAAAGGCCACATTATCTGACTCTGCCTCATAAATAGGGGCAGTAATCCAGGCTGAGATTGCAGACACTGGTCCATGTAAGGGAAGATAACCTTGTAAGCAACAGTGAACAGCTTCAGCAAAGTCATTGATGACACTGCTACAAGTTCAGTGGGCATAGGAGAAATGTTTGAAAGGATTAATCTGTAGAGCAGGAAAGACAAATGCAATGAGAAACTGAAGACGATGGAGGAAACAGGCTGAGGAAAAGAGAAAAATTCTGTTCCTCCCCATTTTCTGAAGCATCCAGGAAAATGTGAATGTTGCTGTGTGACAACTTCCCTCAGAGCTGAGGAGCAGCTGCAGGACATGCTCTAAGCACACAGCTCTGGTCTTCATTGGCTGTTCTGATGACAAGCCACTGTGTCTGTGAAGAAAGCCTAATGAAGCAACCAACTTCTGTTTGCCTTAATTTGTTGGAGCCAGTCCAGAGAAGGCCACAAAGATGCTCAGAGGGCTGGAGCACCTCTCTTGTGGCGAAAGGCTGAGAAAAATTGGGCTTGTTCAGCCTGGAGAAGAGAAGGCTCCAGGGATACCTTATAGCAGCCTTCCAGTACCTGAAGGGGTCCTACAAGGAAGCTGAGGGGGACTTTTTACAAGGGCCTGTAGTGACAGGACAAGGGGTAATGGGTTTAAATTGAAATCAGGGAGGTTTAGATTAGATATCAGGAAGAAGTTCTTCCCGGAGAGGGTGGTGAAGCACTGGAACAGGTTGCCCAGAGATGTTGTGGATGCCCCATCCCTGGAAGTGTTCAAGGCCAGGCTGGATGAGGCTTTGAGCAACCTGGTCTAGTGGAAGGTGTCCCTGCCCATGGCAGGAGGGTTGGAACTAGATGGTCTTTAAGGTCCCTTCCAACCCAAACTGTTCTGTGATTCTGTGATTCTATGTCTGATCCTCACTGTAGCATAATGGTGAAAGTAAATTAGATCTCAATTTGTTTTACTTCAGCCTGGTATACAAGCTAGCCCTGTACACAACCCGGGAAATCAAAGAGACACCTGGTAAGGTAAAAAATTAGCTTCTGTTTTGCATTTTTAATAGAGTAATAGCAGCATCTTTAGCTAGCAACAGTTTAATTTCCTCTCCAATTCAAAACTTTATGTAAGTACAAAAAACCAGTTAGTGGGTCAGAGTGTGCTACATATCCCAAAAGGTTTTCAGAAATTCTTGTTATCCATCAAATTTCCTGAACTTTTAACAACCTTAACACCTCATTCTCTTTACAATCTTGTTGGTTCAAAATGGAATCCTAAAAATGCTAAATGGAAAGCTAAATGCTTTAGCCGAAAACCCCAACAGTAAATGCAAAATTTTTGCTTTGATGCAAGAATTAGCAAATGGATGTTGAGTGTTAATGATGATTTCATGTATTATTACTGTTATCTGATACCATATGATTGTATAAATGACATAAAAATACCTTCCAATACAGCTTGCTTTTGTAAAATTTTCATGAGGATGTGAGGGAGGCAAGCTATCAAAAAGGAAGGCAGAAGTGTTAATGTCATGGCTGGAATACTTTGGATTATGAGTAATAACTTTGTGGTATCAGTCTTCAAAATCCAGACTAAGTATTTTTTCCCTTTCCTATTTCATCACATCCCTTTCTAAAACATTTCTGAAGTCCCCAATATTGACAATATGATCATGTAAGCATTTGTAACCCTACCATAATGATTTCAAACAGGAAGTGCCACCATGAATGAGAAGCAGTTATGGAGTATGCCACTGTAATTTGCACTGCAATACCAAAGAAATAAAATTAAAAGAAGTGTTTTCACAACCCATCAATTAGCCGGTTCTGCTGTACATTGCAGTAGACTGCAAGTCTCTGCCTGGGCAGCTAATGCATCTTTGATGAAGGGAATCACAAGTTTTTATGTAATGTCTACCTCTTCTCATGCATTTAACTTGTGTAAAAAAAAAAAAAAAGGCTTGAAGATGGACAAAATCAAGAAAACAGGTAAGTAGCAGAGAGAGTCCCTGCCTTTGAATTCCAGCCTGACTTGACTAGTGACTTTATATTTGGTTTCCAGCAAACACCACACTACGCTAGTTCTCTTTTTTTTTTTTTCAAAGTAGAGTTAATGCAACTTTCTTAACCTGTTGTCAAGTTGTGAAAAACATGTTTTGGTGCTGTAATGATGATGATGATAGCAGTATTTTTAAGGGACAAATCATGGAACTCTTCATAGCACTTGAAATTTGAAATTTAGTTTTTGGTATTATGAAAAGAAAAATCCACTTTCATTATTTGGAATTATTTTGATTCACCTGGAATGAAATTTTAGAGGGCAACAGTTCAATAAAAAAAGAGAGATTCAGCGCTCGTCTTCTACTCCAACCAAAATGACATTACAAGGATACACTGTGAGTGTAGGTAGTGCAGCTAGAAATTTCCAGAGGCACTGTGCTAATTTCAAGGGACTAATATTTTGTTTGTACATTCCAAACTGTGACTAAAAGTGCATGTAAGACCTCCTTTGCTTTTTCAAGTAATGTGAAAATCACATCCTTAAAGTTTTCTAAATCATGGCACTAAAATCAGTTGATGGCTTTTCCTTCATTTGCCACAACCATAATTAGTTTATTGACTAGAGTAATGCCAGTGGTAAATGCCTAATAATTTCTTTTAATTAGAAGCAAACCTTTTAGTTAACAATGGAAATAATTAATCTCCTTTAAAGAAAGGACTAGAAAGGAATAAGTTGCTTGCTCATGAATTCTAAAAGGGTAAAAAATAAAGAAGAGGCTCTGAAGTAAAGCAAGAAGGGTAGGGGAAAGCTATCTTCATTCTTGGTTTTCAAGATTATTTTCTTTTGTTTACAAATTATTTATGCCAACTTTCTGGTAAAAACATCATTCAGTCAACTTGCATTTTGGGTAAGAATCAAGCTAAAGCTTTCATTCAGTCTGATCTGTTAAATGAATGAGAGTAGAAGGTGCTTAGGAAGTTGCTCCTCTCATCTGTCAGTTTGGCTTCTGAAGCACCATATGCTTAGCAAATTGGTTAAAAGCTAAACTCCTGATTCAAAGCTGTTTAAAAGATTGCCACAGATTTAAAAGGAGTTTGGATTAGGCTTTATGAATAGCACCCTTATTTAAGCCATATAGTGGTATGTTCCCTCTCAGGCAGCTACAGCGGTGCTCAGGCTGAAGAGCACAACTGGGGGTACAGGGCTGTCCTGGAGTTGGACCCATTGCTTCTGGATAAAAGAAAAATCAACTCCTAAATTCCTATGTCGTGGTCTGGTTTAAAATTCTTTTCTACTTCTAATTATTCCATTAAAGCTGGTCTTTTAGGCTTCCTTAGGTTGAGATGTAAGATAGCTGGTCTGACACAAGGTAGGATGTGAACGAACTGGTTCTAGTCAAGCTGCAGTAAGTGTTTGAAATTTCATTATCAGACTTATTTTGGTCAAAAGGCCAATTGAGTCATTTTGTGCAGTCTAGGTTTTAGGTTTGTAGGTACAGATAATCTGAATAGATTTGGCAAAACCAGAAAAGTCCTATCTCATGTACACTTTTGATTCCAGAAATTGAGGAGTACTAGGGTCTTGTGAACCTGTTACATACTTGGACTCTCTGAGGAGCTAGTTTTTTGCAGAAAGGGCTCAGATAACTATCAGTATAAAACCCTAAAATTAGGTAAGCGTTCAGTTTGGTTGCTTTCCCCAGAACTGAGGATGCAGAAATCTTTCCCTCTGTAGATCATATAGAAATACAAGTTGATCCTCCCACCAAATTAAAAAGCTTTTTCTTTTTTTCTTCACAAGCTTTTCCATTTTGATTAGACTAGCAAATTGGGGGGCAGGGCAGGGGGAGAACCACTCTTATAAGGCATACTCACAGGTATCACTATCCCTGTAGGCCCTTTTCATGATGAAAGTCTTGTTTCGTTTCCATGTTTGGGCCAAGTTCTTTTCTATACTTACAGTGACAACATGAACCATTCTGACCTCAATTCATCAGTTAATGGGGCTGTACAATAAAGTGAAACTCTCCAACAGAGAAGAATGCTACAACCACTGTTTGTGATGTGCAGTGTTATGGCTTATTCTCTGTTGTCAAGCAGAGAAGGGGATGAACTCTTCATCTCATCTCTAAGAAGCAGGGTGCTTGGAAGCCTCTGGTAAATCGTTTATTTTGATGAGCTCGCTTTCATTTGAGCCTGCAGCATTTGATATTCTTCAGTTACTCCCTTACCAAAAACTGTTGAGGTTGTGAGTGAATTGCCATTCATATATATCAAGTGATGTGTTTCTGCACTTGTATAGCATCTGCCATCAAGGATCTCAAAATACGTTGCAAACTTTAATGAGTAAGGTTTCACAACACTCCTGGGAGGTGCAGAAGTACTGTTAACCCAGTTTAATAGATAAGGAAAGCAAGTTGCAGAGAAATCAGTAGGTGCATATTCAGGCCCCTGCCTCCACCTGCCTATATATTTTGCAAACTTTTGTTCATACATAAAGAAAAAATTCAATACCCCTAGAAATGCAAATTGAAAGGTATGTTTACAGTTTCCTTTGGGAGAAAAGGATTTTGTGAGTGTACATTTCAGAATTCGGAGATGTTCCGAATTTTTGAGTAGGCATAGAGGTATTTGCAAAACAAAACAAAAAAATCCCAAGTGCACTCAAAGACTCGTTTTTCCTATGCACACCTGGAAGCTGATCGGGGGCTGACAGCTGTCACATAACTGAGACAAACAGGGCCATATCTTCTGCAAGGGAATGGGGCTCTCTGGGAGAAACCGCAATGACTTGAGACGGTCTGTTTTAAATTAACAAGTGTCTCTTGCAGCAGTTAAGGCTCCTTAGAAAATTGCTGCTCCAGTTAGTCATTGAGATTTTTATGGTACTGAAACACACACTACTTTGAATTATTGGGGCAATAGTTCTCCCTTAAAGAGTCACCTGTGAGTCTCCTGGGAACACTAAGTCTTTCCATTTTTCCACTCCTGCCCCTCCAGATCTTCTGAAAAGAGGGAACTGGGAAATGCCCTGCCCTCCTCCAGGCTGGGGACCGAGGGAAAATGCCTTTTAAGTGAATCAGTACCATTCCTCAAAGCAACAGTAGGGGATGCTGTGGGTCAAAAAAACAATCCTCCCTTCCTCCCCCGCCCCACTGCCAAGGCCTCTCCGGGAGAGCCCACAGCACTTGCTGCTTTGAGGAGCAGAAAATCAAACCAGTTGTGTTTTGGGCGAACGCAAAGCACTAATTAAAGGGCCATCCAGGTCACTGTTGAGTAATTATTTTTCACTTTTATTTTCAAATTAGAAATGATAATTTTATTTCATTCCACTGCAAAAAGTGATGTGGAAGAGCCAGGTGGCAAGTAGTTTGATTAGATTGTTTCTGATCTTCCAAATGGAAAGATTTGAAAAGTCCAACACCATGGCAAAATTTTCCACGTTTGTAGAAGTTAATTAGTTCAGACTGAGGGAGACACATCACATAAAAAAGACCTTCCTCCAGGCATTGACCAAATGTCTGGAAACCATGAACTGACTGTATCTGAGAAACTAGGATCACATCTAAAAGAAAATCACTGTTGACAGATTCCCAGAAAAATAATCTCCTGAAAATCTAACATAATTAGTTATTAAAGTCTACATATTTATGAGTGATTGGGGGTAGGGGAACACGGTCCTTTATCAAGCTCTTATTACTGAAATCTAATTCATCTGGATTACTACCGAGGTTTCTGAATGCTTTACTGTTCTCTTATCATAATCGGAGATGTGATAAGGCTGTTGTAATCCTGAAAGAATCTCCAATAATGGTGTTTGCAGCTATGCCTGGCAGATAAGGGTAATCAAATGCCAGGTTTCAGGGTATAAACTAATTGCCTACAGAGGTCAGAAGGAAATGTTTCATTCCATCTGCTGTACTGCAGCAATTATCAAGGTACATAATGCATGTTGGAGGGAAATGGTGTCCGAGTTGTAAACTTTACTCTGAAATTTTATTTATTTGCTATTTATTTATTGCCATCTGGCAGGGCACCAGACGTACTGGACCATGTAACGAACTTGGTATAGCAAATCTTATGGGAAAGTAATTCTATTCAGACCTGTAGTACAATGTTAATCCTTAGATTTTGACAACAGAAAGTATGTTCTGACAAAGACTGTCTTATTAACTCTGCTAATAAAAGTGTCTGTGCTGAAAATGAAAAATAGATTACCTCAATACTTGAACTACTGTTAGAGAAGAAATACGCATTTCATGCATGCAGAGGAACTGCCATGTCCTTTATGAATGGTGGATTTTTTCATGCTGATTTCATATTGCATGCCATGCATGGATGCCACATGCATGATGACTGGGAAAACTATACTCTTTCCTTTCCCAGATGGCTTCCCTGTAAATATTTTTAAGTCACATCTGCATGTTTAAAAATGTCATACCCCAGCATTTAGGCGAATAATACATCCGCTGAATCAAATTTGTTCCTGATATAGGTTCAGTGATAGCAATGCAGTTTAATCAGCCATGCAATTGGATAGCTAATTTATTCCAGAAGATAAGGTGCTATTTTGAGGAAAGTTAGCATTCTGGCTCCTTTTAGATTAGTTCAATCTTTTCACCTTAGAAAACCCTCAAGATCCAAAACCCAGTAACAGTAGAATGACAAGGATTTCTGTTTTGCCATGCTTTTCTCATGCAGTGATTGATTTACATGCTGATCAAACTTTACTGCTCCTGTTGCTGAGGTCATCAATTGTTGTTGGCAATTGGCTGTGAATCTCTCTAGAGTTTATGAAATGGTGGCCATAGACTAACGTACACACTGTCTTAAGTTCTTGTAGTGCTGATGCCTAGCTGGGCTGAAGTCGTTACACTGAAAAGAAAATCAGAGCATTTGCTGACTGACTGCCATTATCTGGCTGATGTATATTTTCTCTTGTTTATAACAGACATGGAATCAGGGTTAAGGCACACAGAAAAAGTTTTTTTTTCCATAGCATGTAAAAATGTGCTATTTTATGTTTGACATAGAACTCGTTGTTGTATATGGTGTATAACAGGCCTTTGGATAGGCTTATTGGTGGTTTTTAAATCTGAAGGCCTGAGTGTGGCTCCCTGGTGAAGAAATCCTCCACAGCTGAGTGGGCTCCAGGGGACACATGAATCGGCAGCTGCCCTCTGAGTGCTCTTGCCCTTCCCGCCCAGCTGCTGGGGAGAAAGGGGTGGAAGAAGAGGAAGAACCTCTCAGGCTGGTGTCTGCTATTGTAAGTCAATCAATAATGAAATAAAAGGAGGAAAAGTGAGAGGAAGAAGGATGTAAACAAGTAAAAAGAAAGTTTGTGATGGACAATAGATAGCCTTGGAGCACAATTCAAACAACATCATATTAGATATGTGTTTATTCCAATTAACTTTGTGACAGGCATGTTCAAGCAGATTTAAATGCAGCTCTTAATTGGTGTACTTTCCAGGGCATAGTAGGTGTTTGATCATTTTAGATAATAGAACAGCAGAAGGGGAAATTAAATTGACAAAGTGCAGGGAGAGAAGATGAAAGCTACATGTGGAATAGAACAATAAACTATTATTACAAATGTTAGTAATTAGATCACATATACTAATTATTGATTTTTTTTTCTGTCTTAAAATATTTATTTATTGTAATTGGTTTTTGCAGCAGCATTCCCCAAAGTGATACAGACAAGACTGACGCTAACTCCTTGGCTGTACTGATTTTTTTTGATGCTGGATGACAGGCCAAATGAGTGGACTTCCCTTGAGGGCTGTCTCACAAGGGTCATCCCTTAGCAAGAAACAAAAGACCCCATTGCAGCAACTTTGCTAGCTGCATGCCTATCCTGGCAGTCACAAAGTATGTGGGTCAGCTTTAAATGCATACGTACGTGCTGCTGACTTTGAGTAACTCAAGGTTAAACACATGCTAAATGCTTTGCTTTGCATGCTGAGTCTGAACCAGAAGGAGGGAGTGGTGACAGGTTTGTTAGTTCTGTTCCCAGCCCTACAATTCCCCTTCGTTGCTGTGTTATTATTTAGGCCAGCTATGATCAGAACAGCCACACTTTCAAGCAGCAATGTGAAGTTCCTTAGGACAGCTCATTACAAAGAAGACATGCTCTCACGTGCCTGGAAAATAAAGCCTCTGTATTTCCATTTTCCGGAAGGTTGTTTGCCTCAAAAATTTGAAGCAATCCACGGACCTTGCCTGCTGATACTTACTGAGCACATTAATTGTCTCCAATCATTGTTAGAGCATCTGTTTCACATTTTGACAAGTGCACTTATCTCCTTCTTTGCTCCTACCCCTCCCTTTTGCATTCCTCGACTAAAGATAATGAATAAATTACAGAGAGATGACAAACGTGTTGATAATCAAGATGAAAACCAAATGAACTGGAAGTGGCTAAGTTTCTACATGAAGCTGTAAAATGCTTTCTTTTCTTGTGCAGTGAAATTTCTAGCTTGGCTTCTAAAAATACCAGAACATGAGAAAATTATTAGACGTGTTCTAAGACAACTTTTGGTAGCAAAGCCTTGACATCTCTCACCTTGTTAGGGAGAAGATGAGGATGCAGGAAACAGCTGAAAACAATGTGAGAACTTGGGAAGCTGGAGAGTCAGGATGGTGAGGAGGGATTTAAAGAGTTCAATTTTAATTAGGATTTAATGAATGGATATTATGCTTATGAAAGCCAAGGGCTGGACTGAGGCAGAAGACAGAAGGCACAGTGGAAGCCTTGTTCTTCCATCTTCTTTGGCAGTCCGTATTGCCTGTGCTAGGCTCCAGGCATTTTACAGCCCATTCACTGCAACAGCTTTTCTAAAGCAGCTTCACACTAAATGCTCCCATTGGCTTTCCTGTTTGTGCAGGAGGCAGTGAGTGGTGTGAGCAGGTCGGTGCTCAGTGCTGGCCTGGCTGCAGCAGGCAGCAGGCTGGCTAGCATGGCAGCCACCCCTCGGATGTGATACGGCATCTTTACTGCACCAGGCAGTGCCAGCAGTCGTTCCAGCCTCTGCCGTGTTTCCCCCCGTGAACCCAGGTTTGCCTGTAGCTTAAAGCACATTGGGTTGTTCTAACCTTCACACTCCTGATGTGTTTAATGGACTAGAACACTCCTCGCCTTCTGTATTCTCTGCTATTTCAGCCATAGGTTCTGCCCACAGATCAAGCAGTACAATTCTCCCCTTATCTGCAGCTTTATTCTTCTCATCAGCAACTGATTCTGCTGACAATTCCCCTGAACTTACAAAAGCTGCAATATTAGTTTAGTTTCATGCTTCTCTAGTACAGCACTAAAGAAGGAACTATGTATCTGTTGCAAGACCATCTTTGGCACCTGTAAATTGGAATAAATTCAGGCTGTTCAGCAAAATTATGGTAGTGTATTCGATTTTTAACATGATTGCATAAGAATAGGTTGAAAATTTGCATAGTAGTATTAGGATTCCCAGCCTCTGCTTTTTAATCACTATCCCTTGAGCTGAAATAGATGCACTCTACAGCTAAAAAATGAAGTTAAATGTTATTTACCTAAAAGTTTGCACAATACCTTTTGCCAGAACATGAAGAGCTGTGAAGTGGACTAATCTAATTCATCTTTTGGTTATAAAAACTTCATGAATTTATGGCATTCTTGCTTATTGTAATTCAAATCTTGGTAAATATGGAGTAACTTCAGCTCACTGTATTTTTATATTCAGAGAAGACAGAGACATATGTAGAAAACAATCCCTATGTAAATAAATAGTGCTGTTATTCCAATACATGTACTTTTTTCTGCAATGTGATAATTACCTGGGGCAGGCACAGTGATGGGGATGAGTATAATTAGCTTTTTTCAGCGTTGTGGCATTTTAAAAGACCATTGCCAAACTGCTGGGAGATATACTTCTAAGTGTCATCAACCTCATTACACAGATGAGTAAACTCAGGCAAAGGTGAAGTAACTGCTCCATTACAGCAGAAAAAGTCACCAAAAAAATTCATCTGGGGCCTTTACATCTCAAAATGTAACATTTTCTTCCAGGCTTGGAATAGGTTAATTAACTTTCAAGTTCATTAGTAACTCAAGTCTATAATTCGAAGGCTATTTAGTTGCCAGTGTGACATGAGTGGATGGTCTCTCTCTGGTTCTCACTGAACTCCTATCTGCAACTCCAAGAAGCCTCACTGCTGGTAGGTGCAGCCCCCTGGAAAACCTCTGCAGACCTCTTTTCCTTCTTGTCTGGGCTGTAACTGTTGTCACCCTGGGACCACAGACTGCTGCCTTTGGCTGAGGTGACATTTGAACGAGTCAGTGTAGGAGCTAAAAGGCTTCACCAGTGCTAGCTTCTGTCTGCCGCAGACCACCTCGCCTTCGGCAGCGTCTTTCAGACTCCACAGTTCATGTCGTTCAATGACTTTCAGGTTTTAACAGAGAATTCCTTCCTCTGGAAGTCTTTGGTGGGGACAGGGCTCTCGGCAATAGCCTTCATCCACAATGCTAAGAGATAAGAAATGTAGACACTATTATAAACATGTGGTGGCTCCCCAAAAGATCTCAACGTTGCTCTTTGCCCTGGTGGCATGGCTTGAGAGCGCTCCTGCCTGGGATAGAGCCAGGGTGTCACTACGCTGCGTCTTGGAAGATGTCAGGTGGGATATTTATCAGAAGTAGAGATCAGCTCCAGGGCTGAATATAAGGAAACTATTTGTTACGTGATCATAAAATGCCTTATCCTCAACTACTGCCTGCTGCTGCAGCAGCACTCGGAGTGCAGTGCTTGTTCTACGGAGATGAGCAACAGGCTCTGTCAAAGCACAACCAGCCTGACAGGCGTTGCCCTTTGAATTCTCTTTTTCTTTGGAACAACAATGAAAAAATCACTCTGTGTGGAGAGCTGTGAGCCATGATAACACAATGTCAATTATAAATACAGTGAAGTATCAGCAGAAGCAGCCTCTAATCACCCTTGAATTCTGACTAGGTCTAGGAATTTCAGATAAGACTAAACCCTTTTCCTTTGAGATTATCCCCTTGATATCCAGATCAGGGAGGTTTTCTATATAAACAGGAACGTCAGAGTCCTTATTGGAATGCAGTATTTTTTGCTTTTATGGTTCATAAATACTACCACAATTTGACACCATGTAATTTACTTCAGCATATTACACAGTAAGGATGGCATAAATTTATGGATTTTTTTTTTTCCAGTTCCCTGCTACCCCAATATTTTTCTCCTATATCTCTTAGGAACATATAAGAAGAAAAAACTCCATTAAAATTGGTTAACCAAACATGATTAGAGTAAAAGTTGTTTTCACATGAAAAAAATCCTGAGGATCTCCTCCTTCCTTCCTCTATGAAATAAGAGTTCAAAGAAGCTGTACTTTCAGATACTATAATTAGGTTTGATTGAGAAAAAAAACCATTCTTTGGTCTTAATTAATATAAGGCTTCCTTGAGAATATTTCAAATGCATTAGAGTGATTTTCTTTTCATTTTAAAAAGCCTCTTTTTAATTTATAAGTTAAAAGGCCTTTAAGGCCAATATTAGCGAGGGGAGCAGAGCTGAACTTTTTCTGGGGAGAATAACTCTAATATCATCTAATATCAAGATAAGTTCAATGGGTTTGAAGCTATCTTTGGGCTTCAAGAGCAGTAAAGTTTCTTTACAAAACATCAAATTAATAAGAAATTGTTTTCAGAAAATGAGAGTGTTTATGTGTATAGGTCCTGTTCTAACATGATTTCACAGTATTAAATGTTAAAAAGGTCAAAATAGTTCATTCTGACAATTTTAAAACAAAATGTTTTGGCATTTAAAAATTATTTTTTAAAAAAATTTTTAAGAATAGCTGAAGTCATAAAGCATGGTAAATAACCTTATCTTTGGCTGAACATTTGGTTTTCAGTTGAAAGAAAGGTTTGGGTCAGCAGAAGACATGTTCTCTCTCAACAAACATGCTGTACACTTCTCTGTATCCCTGAAAGCCTTTAACAACTATTTTTACTCTCAGGATAAACTGAAATATGTGCTTGGTTTTCCAACTAAAACATCCAGTGTTTACATAGCTGTTTTTTAGGAGCTTGGGATTTAGTCTCTGGCTCTGCAAGAGAATTCCTGGATAACCCTGTGGACTCGAACCCAGATTTGCAAGAGGATTAACAAGAAGTTTGTATCAGATATAGGCAAAAAATGTTTACAATCTGATCAACAGTATCTAACTCTAGAGGTGCTGAAAGTCCAAGAGTGCCTTAGTTTTTATATTATGTTTTCCTAGGTGTTTAAATTCTGCTTTTGTAGATGAGCAGAAGTGCTGCACTATTGGTTAACCTAAAAATCTGGCTTCTCTCTTAATGTAGAGTCGCCTTGGGACTCTTGTCTCGCGGCTCTCTAGCCTCTTGGATTTGCTCTGGAAGGTATTCTTGAAGCATGTTTACTGATGGTGTTCCAGGCAAAATGCAGTGCAGCTCCTGTTTTCCTTGAAAACACGAATGAAGTTTTCCTGTGGGAGGTTGCCTCCTCTTCCACTGCAGTGTGGGTGTTGGGGGTTCCCAGGGAACAGTGGGTCAATGGGGTGCCTCTCTGTTCTTCATCCAGAGAAATGTAACTCAGAGGAGGTTTGTGTTCACAGGAAGATTACATGGATAGTTCTTGTGTGATTGATTATAGAGGCACAAAGAAAGAAAAAAGGATGAAGTCCTTGATTACCCCAACAGATTGTCCCCATTCAGTAGATAGGAAGCAACACGTGTTGCATTCACACCTGTAGTCCTTTTCAGACCGTGGTGCATGAGTTATGCTGAGGGTTGGTTTTTTCTTTTTTGCTAAGTCTGTAAGAGATGCAGGCTCAGTTGTTTCTCTTAGAGGGCTCCCGTACACATTAAACTTCCAATTCCAAAGCACTGTCTTAATTTCCAGGCTGTATTCTGGCAGAAGACTACTCTTCAGGGCACCAGGGGAAGATCTTTGTGAGGGACTTGAGGCTCAACGAGCAGCAAAGAGCAAGAGCAGAATTATTGGGCAAAGCAATAATAGAGGAGATCTGCATCTTTACCCCACTTCAAAAGTATTTGTGTGCTACAGAATAATGCATGAACACACCTTGGAGCAAGGGCTCTTCCGCCAGGTGTCCCTTGAACCGTGGTCATCAGCTCCTGACTACTGAGTGCACAGAACTGAACTGCACCAAGAGTGGACAGCGGACTGCCTTGCAAAACCAGCTGTATCCAAGGTATCCATAGCTCACCAGTGGTTCACTAGTCTTCTACTCCCTTGTCTGTGTGGTTGCTTTGAAGGTCAAGGCTGGATCACCATTTATGTTTATGGAAGGATCACCAAATATTAGTCTGGACTTTTTGGCAGTGGCTATTTTATTCCACCTACAAGAGAAATAAGTCCTTTCCAGTGGGGGAAAGTAAAGAGCAGCACTCTGTCCTCTGTCCTGCCAATAAAATATGGAAAACTTACATCATGTCCCTAACAGTGCATTTTCCTTCAGTTTTGAGCAGAATTCAGAAATCTGACTAATCATCCTGAGTGACAGAATAGACCTAATAATTTTTTCTCTTGAGGCATAATTTAGGTCTCATGAGACTACTAGAAAAGATAGACTGAACTCTGCAGAGAGTAGCTAAAATCCTTAGTATTCCATGTCATTCAGACTCTTCAGTAGTATTTGTGTTTTTCAAATTGTATTCTTCCAGAATACAGTTAATTTTTTTTCAATTTTCATTATAATTACACAAATTTTTTCCTGTATTTTCCCATTAATCTGGAGGACATAGCAATTCACCATTCCAGGAAAATAAAAAATAGAAAGTGAAAAGAAGATAATATAAGTAATATAAAAATGAGCACTGTTAATAAAATGTCAGTGATTGATATGGAAGAGTATACAACTATTTCATACAAGAAATGTAAAAAGATGCTGAAATAATCATCGTGGTAAGAATATGTAAAACTAATTTGACATTCATAAGTGATGGTAAGTATATGAATGGACTACATGTAACAGCAATATTTCTGTGAAGGATTCTGTCTCCAATGTACACCCGAGGAAATCTTTACTTTACACTTCCAGGTAAAGAGACTTCCAAACTACACACAGCAGTACTGGCTGTGGAACACAAGTCTCATGCACGAGCTACTTCATTGCCTGTTGCGTAGGATGAGTGTTTCCACAATGTTTCTACATGGAAGTTACAATTTCCTAACCTCAGCTTTCACCTAGGGATGTGAAAATGTAAGTTTTGAGTTTGGCAGGTATAAAATGTTTTTATATGCCGACGCTAGGAAACTGTGGTAGGAGGCTCAGATATAATCTGGCATGAATATAAATTGGTAACTGTACTATTTACAAACATGTTCAGGAACATTAAAAAAAAAAAAAAATAAAAGGGGGGCCAGTAAGAGCAGCATTTGAGAACTTGTCCATAATAAAGTTTATCTAATTGTTGTACTTGAAGTAATCCTTCTAATTCAACACTTCTTACACAGTTACTGCATAGATCTCCACTAGGCCAGAGATCCATCCCTGGATAGTTACCTAGGTAATCTAATCAGGAAAGATATATCTTCCTTTAAAAATATTTTTTATCTGCAGATAGTTCTGACATCATCGTGGAAGGATGTCTTCATTTAGAAGCAGGGCACCATGCTTTGTATTCCTCTAGATTTTCAATCTTGGAGAGAAGAATATTCAGGTTGGAATGTCACCATTGGTGCTTAATGCTGTAAATGATCATTTTGCCATGCGCCTCTGGAGATATTCATGATGTAAGCAGGAACAAAAATACAGATAATCTGTCTGAGAGCTGTTGAAATCTTCTCATACATGTCAGAACATGCCTCAGTGGCCTCCAGAAGATGAAGACAGCAGATTCCTAACGCAGCATCATTAAAGCTCAATGTCTTTTTCACTGGAAAAGTAATCAAGTCCAGTCTTCCACGTTCAGAGTTACCTGGTAGATGATCACTATGAGATAAATACCCACTGTTAATCTCTGCTAACAAGTTATGTTGTAAACAAGACCTATGTTCTTGTTTAGTCTTAGACAAGATAATCACATCTAAATGCATATATTTACTTAAATTAAAATTTAAAAATGAAACAGTACCAAAACAGGCTCGATATCCTAGAAAGAGAGGAATAATTTTTCTTTATGGTGCTCTCTTCAGGGAGGATCTGGAAGAAGAGGGAACCTGAAGCATGATAATGTGAAAAGACCTAGAAACTGGTGCTCATGATCTGAACTGGAAAGAAAGGAGTCTACCTGTATACAGCATACAGCAGGCAACCCTTTGTTACAGGAAATTTTAGCATAAAAATTGAACAAGACTGAAAGACAAAACTTCTCCTCTCAGAAGTAGTCCTGTTGGGAAACATGATGATGTGGAAAATGTTTATACGGCATTTACATCCATTATGTCTGTTCTGGGAAAAGAGAGAAGCTTTCCCTCTCCAGGACTGCCCATAAAGCATGCTTCACCTGTGTACTGGTGGCTTGAAATTAAAACAAAATGCCTCATCAGTTAGAAGGAACACTGTACCGCATTGTCAGTGACTAAATTCCTGTTGTTAGATCTCAGTTTGAAGTATATTATATTTTAATTACATTCAGTGTATGATCCAGGTTTAGTAGGGCAAAAGAAACATAAAATCCTAGGACAAAGCTATTTAAACAGAATAATATCTGAAGTTAATTATACATAATAGCCAGTGAGGGGAGATGATTTTCCACTTCTTAATATTAACCAATAAATACCTTCTGGCATGATTTTTCTATTTAAAGTAGAAAATATTTGAAAGAATGAGCATTAGAACAGATTATGTTGCTACAGCAGACATAATAATTAACATTTATATAATGCTTCATAATGCATTACAAATTTATACAGTCATTTTAATGTGTATTATCTATCTTTATTAAAAAGTTTAAGCACATATTACTTTTTTTTCTAACATTACCTTTGTTAGTAACACTTGTAAGCTGTACATTCTAACAGTACTTAAATGAGGTGCTAAAAACTAAGAACTTTTATATCCTTTTTGATTCACATTTTTTCTCAGCAACTTTTTCAGTGTTTTCAAAAAAACTTGGACTTGTCTGTTCTTTCAGGTTATGAATTCTGGTTTGTGGGTTGTGGTTTTTTTTTTTTTTTTTCTAATGAGAAGAGCAACGTATTTTAAAGAACAAAAATGAGAGTAATCTGAAAAGAAAATTAAAAGGTCTTTGCCAATCTTCTCCATCCCACTTTTCCCATCGTTAATAGCGTCTGAAGGTTCTAGTTGTTTAAATGCCATAAACATTTTTTAAATACGGGTTCAAAGTATTGTATGACTTTTTGTGTCATTTTTAGTTAATGTGTGAAACTTGCAGACTTAGGACATCATTGAATGGTTACTAAAACTTGGCTGAAAAGAAGGCTGGATAATCTATTTGCATTTTCAAAGTGTAAACTTTTGGCCATTCATTTCAAAGTAATGTCTTGAGACTAAATGCAGTTTTGTTTTATTTTTTAAAAAAGACACATGAAAACAGTGTGCCAGAAAGTGGTGTTTCTATATAAAAATTATTTCCACCAGAAAATTTGGATCACGGTCAAAATTGCTAATTCAATTCTGTTCCCTAGCAGAATATTTCTGTCAGGAGTAATCTAAGTTTACAGTCACCAGTCTTATTTCAGCACGTTTCCAAGAACTGGCATGTTCAGAGCCGTTTGTGAGGAAGCTGTGTAAGATAAAAGGAGAGTAAACCCATGTAACCAACTGATCATTTATTGAAATGACAAATGAATGTTTGACCTCAAGTTGCATAGTGGAATTAGTTCAGAAATATGGCTTTTATTCTGCAAAATGGAGCCTTTCACATATATAAAAATATATTCACTTTCAGAGACTCAGTTTGTGGAAGCAAGATTCCAGACTTGTTGAGTAGGTGGTCCAAATTCTGACCCCATTTACTTCAAAGTAAAATCAACAGCACATCCCCTTATCTCACCCGAATGATTCTGGAAATGTTTAAACATTGATAAATGCTGGGTTTTCCTTTACTTTATTCCATTTGAAATAAGCAATTTCGCTAATTTTTTTTATAAATAAGGAAAGTGTCATGTTCTCAGATAACATTTTTTCCCCAGAATCTTTGTCTTGAGTGGGTGACCTTGTGTCCCTGCCATTACCAATGTGAAGATATTCATATAAAATTTTTATCTTAGATCAAAAAGCAAACCCAAACAGGCTCCAGGATTGACATCCTCTGGAACAAGACATTTCCTGAGGGAAATAATGATTGGAGGAGGTTACTGGCCTGCAGCAAAGCTTCCAGCTTTCAGATTTCCAAACCAGTCATCAGCTTCCAGGTAAAGCCTTTTGCTTTGATCAGTATTTGTCAATTCTTATTCTGCACATTCCTTTTATGTCTTCAGTATAATTTTTTCTTGACATAGGGAATTTGCTGTGCATTTTAGCTATCAATTAGGAGGAAAGACACAGTTCTGAAGCTTATGATACTTTATCTTAGTCTGTGCTATTAATTATATGGATTTTTAAGTTTATTATTATTTCTTGTCCTAAGTGGTAGTGTTACCCATATTTTAATCTGCATTGCATTCATGTCTGAAGTCTGAATTGAGCTATCAGATGCCTTTTGCTAGGCATTGTACAAAGATGATAGAAAAAACCTGCAGACTCTTCTCTTCTTACAGCTGACAGTTAAGGAAAACATTCAACCTCAAGACAGTACTTGCAAATATGACTAAATTTAAAGCACATGTTTAAGGTCTGCTGAGAACATAGTAGCTGAGGCTATCTACTCAATGCAACTTCCTCTTCAGAAAGTTGGCCTTAGATAGTTAAATAGATGTCAGTTATCTGTAGAATGTTATTGAAAGTCACTTCTTTGGAAAATGCTGAATATTTGTTTAAATATTTTTTGAAAATTGGTTGGTGACTCCAATTTCAATTTTACTGCTTATTGAATATATTTTCAATTATTACAAAGTTCTTGCCAGCAAAATTTTCAAAAGCAAAACTAAAAACAAGCAAACAAAACCCAACATAATATATTAAGTAAAGGCTACTTAATAATATCTTTTTACATTAACATATGTTCTTGGGTAAGTGAACACCTGAATTTTAATTTTTTGTGTTAATTTCTTACCTTCACATATGGTATGTAGAAGGATTTTCTTTTTAAGCGTGAATTACATTACAGTGTATTAAAAAATATTATTTTCATTAACTGATGAAAATAACTGATTCCTGCTAGCCTATGTTAGCAGGAAAAGGAGACAAAAATGTACAAGCAAAGGCTCTCCTTTTGTAACATATGCACAGGCAACATCAGGCCTCTGATCTGCTTTTTGTCTAATTGGTAGGGTTGCCTGTCACATTCAGTACGCAAAAAGTAGCTGTCCAGCCATGATTATGTTAATTTCATATATAATGAGCCTTAGGTACCAGAACTTTACATCTTTAGACTGCAATTCTCTTCACCTCATTTGCATCGCTGTAATGCAAACTAATTCTTCAGACAATCACATTCAGTATGCTCTGTATTGTCAGGATGGCAAAATCCCATCCATGAGTAAAGAAAACAGGGAACAAAAATTCTAGGTAGAACTTTTCTCATATTGAATTTCTTAACAAAACTCTCACTGGCTGCAGCAAGGTAAGGATTTTGTCCTACATTTTTCCTGTGAGCGTTCATTCTGTGTAGCATAGTCGGATAACTGTTGGAATTAATATTATTCTTGAAATGCGTGTTGGTTTCACAATACCAAAACAATCCTACTCATTGTGTTAAGCTGCCTACAGTTCTTCATCTTGGGTGGTCAACAACTAATTTGTTTTCAAGGCACATTAACAATTTGTAAAGGATGACACAAAAGTGCCAGCGTCATCATGGTATCAGTTAAGGATAATCAGAGAACAGTCCAAAAAATAACTTTCTCTCACTTGTTAAACTTAGTTATAAAGTTTAGTTTTTTTATATTTTGCAGTGTGTCTCTTTGAAAATAATTTTGAGATTACAGATCAGTTTCTCAAGAGGTTAATTAAAACTATGTAAACAAACCATTGTGTTCTCTAAAAGGTGCAGTATTGCATCAAGATGACTGTTACGGAGTCCTTCGAAATAAGATATGTTCTCAGGCATGTTGTAGCATTCATTTGGTTGAAATAGATAAGAATTTACTGATGAGCCAGAAGGGAATAGGTGAGACCAAATAATCATAGAATGGTTAGGGTTG
>NW_010228134.1:0-978 GCF_000690775.1 Eurypyga helias
CTCGTCCCGCCGGTCGCGGCCCCCACCCCCACCCTTCGGGAGGACATCGCGGCCTCGTGGCTGATGTCATGCGAGGAACGCGATTAGCTGGGGGTTGCCGGGGCGTCTGCCTCGGTGGGCTCATCCTGGTGACGTCGCGGCCCCGAAAGTCATCTTTATTACTGTTTTTCTCCAAATGACCTTTCCACTTTGTTGTCATTTTGGCCTCATTTTGACATTAAAGGGCGTTTCACGCTCCTCGCGCATATAGCCCATAGCCTACCTCTGTGCCGCCAGCGAGAGTTCGGGTGGGCAAATTATGATGTCATCGAAGGCAGCACACAGCGATCGACAGACACAGACACCCTCTGCCCGCGTGGAAACGGGAAGCCCTGGGAAGTGGTCTCGGGGCTGACGTAATTCGCTCCCATCTCCGGAGCCTGGAGGTTGCAGCGCAAGGCCACCGGCCCTCAGGCAGCCATGTCAGCTCGTGCCCCCCCCTTCTAAACAAGCCCCCGTTCACCTGACTCCTTTTCCAACGCGAAGCCTGCATGAGTTTTTTATTACTTAACGATGTAAACAAACAACCTCACCCTCTCCAGATTCACGGCGCGAGTTTCTAGTTCCGCTTTTCATTTGTTTGCCTTTTTTAAAAAGTCCTGCGGGCTTCCAACTGAGGCAAACTCAAGAGCAAAGGGGCCCGAGACGAGGCTTCCGTAGCGCCCGAGGCTCAGTGGCCCAGCAAGGAGGCCGGGACCCTTCCCACTCCTCCTGCCATTAAGCACTTGGCCCCTCCATGAGGCTGGGCTCCTCGGTGAGGCCGGGCCCCTACCGCTCGGCCCGGCCAGGCCCGCTCAGCTCAGCCCAGCCCGGATGGTGGTGTGGCCACTGCTCGGGAGGGCTGCCCGTTTGGGAAGCGCCGGGGCAAGGGGTGTCCGCAGGAGCAGGGTCTGGCCAGGTGGACAGCATTACACGACCATCCCGGCGCGGCCTCCCCAG
>NW_010228135.1:0-247 GCF_000690775.1 Eurypyga helias
ACCATCCCCAGGGCTGGGGCCAATCTTGGCCCGTCGTGCCTCAGTTTCTCCCACACTGTGGGAGCTGGCCCAGCATGGGGCAGGGGGAGGGCAGAACCTGGGGGGTGGGAGCTGTGCCTCAGTTTCCCCAGGGTCAGCGACTTGCTGGAGGCTGCAGCCTTTGTCCCTTTTTTCACCCAAAATACAGGGCAGGTGAGTGGCCCCATCCTGGTCACCTCACAGTTGGGACACAGGAAGTGCCACATCC
>NW_010228136.1:0-246 GCF_000690775.1 Eurypyga helias
ACAGAGGGAAAACTCCAGAGGGAGAAGGAGAAGGAGATGGCCCCGCCCCACCTTCTGATTCACTTCATCCTGCGACCACCTCTCCAGGTTCCTCTGCACCTGGCTGTGCGTGGGCACCTGGCTGGGGCTAAACTCCTCATCCCCATCCTCTCCCTACGGGAAAAGCCCCCGGGAGATGCTGCCGCGGCGGAGTAACGCCGCGCCCGGGGGAGAGGAAGGGGGAACGGAGAGGGATGGGAGAGGCGG
>NW_010228137.1:0-602 GCF_000690775.1 Eurypyga helias
GGTGTCCGGAGCAGCCGGAAGTTGCCGGTTCCAGCGCTGGGGGGGCAGATCTGGGGTCACCCGGGACCCCCCTGTGGGGGGGAGATGGGGGGGCCAAGACGGATCTCCAGGACGGAGCCGGGTGGGATGAGGATCCCGGGGTGACCCCCCCGACCAATCAACAGCCTTGGGGCTCCATGATGGAGGCGGGACAAGACGAGGGATCCCGGGGTGACCCCCTCGCCCAAACAACAGCCTTGGAGCGCCATGATGGAGGCGGGGCCAGACCACGAGGGATCCCGGGGTGACCCCCTCACCCAATCACTGGCCTCGGGGTGCCACGATGGATCCCGGGGTGACCCCATCACCCAATCAACAGCCTTGGGGAGCCATGATGGAGGCGGGACAAGACAACAGATCCCGGGGTGACTCCCTCGCCCAATCACCAGCCTCGGGGCACCATGAGGGATCCCGGGGTGACCCCATCGCCCAATCAAAAGCCTTGGGGCGTCATGATGGAGGCGGGACAAGGGATCCCACCGTGACCCCCTCGCCCAATCCCGGGCCTTAGGGTGCCACCACAGATCCCGGGGTGACCCCTTCGCCCACTCCCCGACCTCGGG